>NC_049993.1:3752441-3777048 GCF_000003815.2 Branchiostoma floridae | reverse complement strand
TTTAGGGATGGTCAGACCGCGGACAGACCAAAATGGGCAAATAAGTTGTGTTGTAACCTATAAATTGTATGTAGAATTGGCACTAGAATCGACACTAGAGCCTTGACTGTAGTTGTAGATGTGAAACATGATGGATTATAGTTGTAACAGTGGCACCAACATTTATAAAAGTAACGAGTGTAGTTGCCAACATGGTTATTAATACTTGTCTACCGCATGACACTAGTGTCACTTTGACTAAACTATAGTGAACGACTTAGAGGGACGAATGCCTTGTTGGTTTTAATGCCATATTTTGTCACTTTAATTCTTGTTACAACGTTTATCGTGTCGATCTTGAACATTTCCCATCTTGAGTTTTTTTCCAGTCTGCAGAGGATGTCATCAATAAAAATTTACTTGCTGCGGCCTTATGCCTCCTAGCATTAGTCCCCACTCAGAGTCAAACCTCTGGTTAAAGAGTTATGCTGGTAGGCATACATATAGCGTCTAACCGCAATGTACAGGTTGAATAATTAACAGGAGGACCGACCAAGTTAAAAATCTGCAACAACCAAACCACCCCTCATAAATTTTAGTATGACAAAACCAGCAAAAAATTGAGAGCCAAACCTGCCCTTATAAATTTTAGTATGAGAAAACCAGCCGGAGCTTCTCATAAAGCTGGCTCTGAGATTCACGGTAATTTTTTAACGTGAGTTCTAACGTCTAAGGTCGTCTAACCGCAACAGATTAACTGCAACAGATGCTATTTAGTAATGGGTACAGTTCAGATGTGTACGTTTGGAAATGTGTAAAGTGTACACATGTCAACAAGTAAAAATACACGTACAGGGCTTGACCATGACATTTGATAATAGATATCAACCGTGCTGTAACAATAAGGTAATGCCTATGTTTTCCTCCGACGCTTCAATCTGTTTCCGTCCTCACCTTCTCCTATTTACTAGTACTTTATATGATCTTATATGTGTAGCGTAGAGTAGAGTTTATTCGGGTAGGTTTAAGATCGTTTAACTGTAGAATTGAACATTCACCTGTCAGAAAAACAAATACCGGGCAAACAGAAACCTGCAGAAACGCTTCACATATAATATCCAATCGGGGATCGGGTCGGAGTATAGCAGTAGCCGCTGTCTCCGAAATCCCGACCAGCGCTTTTCCTCCTCACTAACCCAACATCTGCTTGAAGAATAGGGTCTTGTAAGACAAGCCTGGGTCACCTTTCAGTGTGACACGGTGGCGGGCGGGCCAACATCTGGCGGGCCGGGGTCATCAACAGGCTAGGGGGCCGAACTGATACGGTGAAACAGTGATCAACAGTGCAGATAAGCTACAGGTCAAGCCATGGGGTCCATATCCTTTCTCACAGTTAAACGAGTTATGTTGATTCGAGTTCAACTTATTTCGTGGCCTACTGCAGTATCTTCGTGCCAAAATTGCATCCTGGCAACGGAGAGACGAGGGCGTACCTTGAGCGGACAAACCCTGCTGTAACAAATATGGAGAACATTTGATCAACGGTCAGCAGGCGCGATGGCGCCTTATCTTCATGGGAAAAGACATTTCCAGCGATACACGCCTGCTTCTGAATGGACAGCTCCACAATGTTCTTTGGTATGTAGAACTCCTTTCTGAAATTATACAGTGATCCTCTTGATGTATATAAAACTTATGGACATGTTCTTTGGGGAGACGATATGTTGTTAAGCTGGAGAAGGGGGGGGGGGTCGAGTTGGGTAGTGTAGATCGTTACAAGGCAGGTAGGACTTCTGAGTTCCAAGTTTGGACGGTCTCTCATCAGTTGATTGTCACTGTTTGCCTTTGTGGGTTTTCTAACACTTTCTAGTTGTAGAGTGCGGTTGTGATTCCATTTACTTGTCGAATCTTGACCTGAATTTCTGACTTCATATGACAGTTATTATGTGCGCGGGCATCTGGAAGTGTTTTGGTAACAGATACAGTCAAAGCTTAGCTGTTTGGAAGGATGCGATAGTCCCAGCACAATTATAAGTTGTTCCGGGCGACTCTCAAGGATACAGTTTTCTTTTAAAGCCTCGTCGTTCGGATATATATATATCAAGATTCAAACACATAGCAAGTTACTTGAAATTTGGACTGGTGGTGCAATCAAGTTGAGCGCGAGCATGTACGGAGCTCGAGGGACTTTGCTGTGGTACCAGCATCGGGTCACGTGGATTACCCTCTCCGTTTCGCCTGCCAAGAAATTGAAAGATTATCGCCTGGTGTAAACAAGCCAAGCTTTCCCACAATTCCACTAGTTCAGTATTTGGCCATGTCCGCTTTCATGTCGGAGCACAGCGGACATTTACATGATGTTGGTCTCACTCTATATGAGTTTGGTATGCAGTAGACCGGGTTTTTTCTGGTGACCAGTTAGCTTTGCATGACTTTGAAGTGCCAAAGAGAATACCAGTGATCGGTCACCGGGGCAGAAGTAACGTAGCTCGTGACATCATGAAAGGAGGCGTTACCTTCATACCAGGCTTCATACCATACCATACGCAACAGTCAAGGGGGAGTTCCGTTGATGATAGGAAGGGTTCCAACCAGGGGTGGTTCACTAACTAAAGGCTAAGGGGCTAAATGTGTGTAAGTACTGTAACTTACTAGATCGATAGTCTTTGTGTCCGATAGAATAAATGTTTGTGATGATATACTGGATTCAAAGCCTGCTTTTATTGCAATAAGATAGAGAATAACAAAGATACAAATATGCAGCAGAAGTGTTTTATGAGCCCAAAGACAAAAAGACCCAGAAGGCCCGCTATGGAGGCTAATGACGAGACAGATCTGTTTGGAAGTCGTGTGTCACTTCAGTGGTACTTAGCAGTTCGCACCCCGCTGGGCCAAATGAGCTACCGGCATGTGGAGCTAGGAGTCCAGCGGTGGTGTTGTTAGCCTGGGTTACTCTCCAAGCAGAGGTTGAGTCACGTAGATATAGTAGTGGTCGGAAAAATTACACCGGAGCTCCTCTCTATCAATACGTAAGGACGAATATGAGTTATTTTTCTGATTTGACGGAATATATGTTGTTATTTTATTTGAATAGATAATTGCTATAATTCCTATATAGTGTATCTCTGAGGGAGCTCATTATCATAACTTCCAATGAAAACTACTAATTAAACATTACTGTTAAATGATAGGTGTTTAATCTTTTCGTCCAATATAATTGTAATCAAGATTACCATGAGATGTTAAATTTATGCAAATGAGGTAATAATTTGCATATCAATTTCAAAATTACAAAAAGCTGTTACACTTTCGATATTCATACAGTATGTTCCTTAAGTAAAGAGGAATGTAGCAAGATGTTGATAATGCAAATTTTGACGATCATCTCCATAACTTATGTAGGTAATAAAAATAAACGGACGGCAAGCTGTATTACGTGCACTGTTTGGTCGAGCGTCCCTCGTACAATGTACCTCGTGTGTACGTGTGTCTCAAGTACTTAGAACTTGCTGAAGTAGGGGTTATTCAGGTTGGGCTAGTCCATTTCTTATTTCTGGGGGGTCTATTCAGGTGGGGACAGTCCATTTCTTCCTGCAGAAGGATGGAGCGTTCAGGTTGGGACAGACCATTTCCAACTGCCTCACCCCCTTGTCCCACCCACACTTTGACCTCTAACTACAAGGGCTGTATATATATGTTCACACCTGCTTTTTAACATTGCCTAGCTACAATTTCACCTGGCACAAATTACACTTAAAAGCGACCCTGTGTGCATGTGTGACTACACATATTTATCTCTAGTTTTAATTAAAAGGCAGATCTATCGCAGTGTTACGTTGAATGGGTTTCAATTTTGGAATCAAAATCTATTTTCTTTGTCGCCTATTCTCGGCTAATGTGCCTTGTAATGTTTTGAAGTTTTCCAATTGTTTGGGAATGTTGGTTCACTAGATTAGGGGGTAGTGTGTAGAGCCAAAACAGTGGCACATTTGTTTTATTTGCGTGTTGAGCTTTTGTCTTTTTCATGAGATTGTTGTCATTACCTTTGTGTTGTGTCATATGTTACAGATTACTTCAATTAGGGTCCCTTATGTAGCTTTTTTTCAGAATTTCTTATTTATTTCTCAATCATTTAGGCGTAAGGGTAATCCCTACAGTTTAAAAAAAGACTGATTTCAAAGACTTATTCAGCTTAAAGTGTCAAGTGAGCTATAGTGAGCTGATGACATAGAATTTTCTTCAGGTGTCCTGCTAAATCATTATTCCTACTAGTGGTCACTCGTTAGGGTCAACGGTCAACACTGAATTACATTTGAAATGTCCGTTTCCTGCTCGTTTGTTAAGCAATTGTAGGTTTGTTTCAAATCGCATGGTGTAATGGTGCCATAGGGGTTAACAAAGTTGGTGACTTGCTATCAACAAACATTGTTAGGAGCGCCACGGATGTTATAGACTTACTGTATCCGCGTTCTCACCACAAACTTATTCAGGTCCCCTAGGAGACATCTTCGGATCGCTTCGAGTCAGCGACGGACGTCTGGAAAGCTGTCTAATGGAAGAAATAGGTAACATATGTCCACCTAGACCACAGTTAATAAAATGACGGATAGACTTGATTGATAGGGGGCAGAGAAAAATTGAAATCACTTTGATTTTGGACACCTACATTTATGTAACAAATTCCTATTTTTCTTTCTGAGCAGATTAAGATAAATGGCTGTTCCTTTAGACTGTTTATATCGAATGTTTCTAAGGAACATGTCTCCAACCTGCTCCATTTCTTATATCGGTTTGTCGAATATGCATTTGTGACTGTTGTCCTCAGCAGTCACTACATGAATTTGAGCTCTTCTTGTACACTGTTGTATGTATTTATGTGATACTATAAAACATGCAATGCATGCATTCAAGTGTCTTTCTCTACTATAGCACTGAAGATAAAGCAATATTTTCTCTCAAACCGTAGGCTTAATATGTGGGGTGAGATTTCATTTTTCATTCATTCATTGGCTACAGGTTGCTGCTCAGAGAATAACAACGGATTGAATGGACGAAGGGAGGTAGTGAGCGAGGATGGTCTAGTTTCGCTCGTGCTGAGGGAAGAAGCAGCTGCAAGATGAAGCTAGAATTGAGAGCGTACCTTGTATGCAGAACACAGCTTTAACTGTAAAGATTAGCTTAATGTGTTAGCCTAACATGAACTTGTTTACGTTTCCTTTGATCGGCCTTTATTCCTGGAGCGGTTGGAAAGAAAAGAAATCGTTCAAATAGACAGATAACATACCAGAGGGGTTTGTCCGTTGTAGGAGTACAGTTTGCTCATTAAGCGGACTAACTCCTCTGACATGATACTAATACGTCTATTTGGCCCATTTCTCCTCTTCCAGCCGCTTTTGATAGCTTATCAATTGATCATGTATTTACTGATAGCATCTACGAAAATTATCATCCCTTCATATTACCTAGATGAGTAAAATATACATTAGCTGCTTTCTATACACCGTGTCATGTATGTATATGTTTGAAAGGAATACGCCTACCTTGTGAAAGGTGTCGCGCAAAATTGAACATCATAATCAAATCACTGGTGATTGTGTAATAATAGACTTTCAGAAAAAAAAACACCCTGACTACTACTGAGATTTTAAGGCAACGTATAAATACTCTTTCAAGCAGAGACTGAGTATAAATACTCCTTCAGGCAGAGGGACCATTCTCCTTCATGTTCCTCTATCAGGAAGAGTATAAATACTCTTTTTAGGCACAGGGTCCATCCTCCTTTGTGCAGAGTATTCATCCTCTATCAGAGTATAAATACTCTTCCCTATCAGGCAGAGTATAAATACTCCTTCAGGCAGAGGGACCATTCTCCTTCATGTAGAGTATTCATCCTCTATCAGGCAGAGTATAAATACTCTTTCAGGCACATGGTCCGTCCTCCTTTATGCAGAGTATTCATCTTCATTTTTCAGAGTATAAATACTCTACCCTATCAGGCAGAGTATAAATACTCCTACAGGCAGAGTATAAATACTCTTTCGGACAGAGTATCCATCCTCCTTTACGCAGAGTATTTATACTCTATCAGAGTATATATCGTCCTCCAGCCGGAGTATATATCCTCCAAGCTGCTGGACAAAACTCTAATTCATTATATATCCTCGGTTAGGCTGGATTATTATTGATTTGTTTGAGTACATATACTCATCTAGTTGTGATTTTTTAAAGAAAGTTTCTTAAAAATGCAAATACCAAGTCATGAAGGCTGCATTTTGATAAAAAGAAAGGCTTAATTTTTGTGTTTTGAAGCCGAAAAAAGGGAACAAAATGGATTTTCCCTTATTATTTTGGATTCTGTTTTGGGCTTCTACTACACAAAAGAACATCACCGCGCTACATGTGATGCAGAATAAAGCAGGCAACCGCACCCCGATCAAGCATATGCACAATGTCTTATCATGGTTGACCGTAAGCGAAAGACTGTATGTAAGCAGCATGTGTACATTTCATAAAGTACTTCATTCAAATGAGCCATCATCACTGTACAGTAGACTACATTTGGTATCTTCACAACACAGCTATCATACGAGACAGGCCACACGGAGAAACTTAAGAACAGAGAAACCAAAGAGAAACAGCCTTAAGAAAGCCTTCACATATAGAGCATCATCAGAATGGAACAAGTTATCACATGAGCTGCAAAATGTGAACACATGCAAGATTTTCAGACGGCAGCTGGTGAAACATACGCGAGACTTGGCTAGACACATGAGAGGCTTGATGATTTTGGATATGGCACATGAGTTTTTTTCATGATTTTTTTTAATTGACATGTTGTATGTGTTTATGTTGCAAACTGTGTGTCTTTATTATGTGTATTACTCCTGGAAGACTAGTTGTTGCATGTCTGATATGTTAACAACTAAAGGTGGTAATGAACAATAAACAATAAACAAATATTAATGGGTACTGTTCCGCCTGGCTCTCCTCAAACACTGAACCTTAGGGAGTACGTCCAATTTCAGAAGTCAACTCCACACCGAAACTCTTTTAACATGAATTTTGTGAGGATACAGGTGTATCATCCATTACTGGGGCCTTAAATGGATTCGAACCCGGAAGTCAACAGCCCTAACATCTCGCGAGATTGCAAACGTTAACTCGACAGATCGTGCGAGAAGTTGCAGAGAAACGAGGCCTTTTGAGGAGTATGTCCCCGCTAGGTAACCCAATATGGCGGATATGTACAAAAAGATTAGATCATTTATGCGGACATTTCAATATGATATAGATTTCAAAGCTTTTGGAGGACATTGTTGTAACATTGCCGGACGTTATAAGATAAGCACATATATTCCAATATGGCGCGCGGGATCAGTAACAATAGCTAAAGTACCTACCCTCATGGCAGTTGGTACCGGTCCATCGCCCTGCACATTGGCACTTGTATCCGCCATTGTTGTCGTCCACGCACCGGCCACCGTTACGGCAAGGCTGGCTTTCACACGGGTCGAAAACTGTGAGTTGACAATATTCGAACATGTGATTTATACAAGTAGTTAGTACCTATAGTAACCATGTAGATATGACGTACAGTAAAGCATCTCAGCGTATTGATTTGCTTACACGTTTACTACCTTATCTTTGTACAAATGTTGCTAAAATGCTGTATAAGACCATCGTGTGACCAATACTAGAATACTGCGATGTCATCTGGGACAACAGCAGCTTAAAACTCAAACAACGTCTACAGATTCTTGAGAACAGGGCTGCCAGGACCATACTGAGGCGGGATCCCAGAGCTAGCGTGGAAGAACTGCAGCACAAACTACGATGGGGATATCAACTATTATCATAATACCGCCAAGTTTACTGCGAGTTCGCAAGCAATACTAATTTGACAAATGATTAACGCCTCATTTTCTCCAGTTACATGTTGCTGGTAAAGCTTATCTTTGCCACATGTTTTCTGCATCTTCCTTTTTGTCTCTCTTGTCGTGCTAAAAACGTAATATGATCGTAATAGTAACACACCGCGGACTAACACGGGGAATGGTCGCGTGGTTGGGAGGGGGTTCAATGATACCGCCAGGAAAAACACGGCACAATTAACTGCCGCTTTGTACCTTTAGTTTATTCATCCTCTGTTGTTCCCCCTTTCCTGTCAATAATTGCACAAAACAAAAACCTGTATGAGCATACAGAAAGTCATGAGAAAACGGACGTTAAATATCAAGAATTTTCATTTAATTCTAATCCGTCACAACCGCTATGACGTAAAACTTTACTGCTAGCATACCATTAAAAACGGCGGGAAAATGGCGGCGTACGTTCAATTTGACCAATTCAGCCGTAGATCCGGGCTATCATGCAATGGTTCTTTACACTTTCACACGAGTTGTAGGTCACCAACAGAACTTCAAGATTGCTGTTGAAGCATGCTCGTCTTGTGCCGTGAGCACGTGTGATTATCATCTACAAATATTGTGATGAACGTGACAATGTGTTCGTCCCACGACGAGCTCGCCTGCCCCGAAACTGAACTGAAAACATTTATGCCTTGTTGTCTTCGAATGAACAGTTATCGAAGCCTTTATGAAAATGTGTGAAACACGTGGATGTCTGAAGTGTGCAAGCCTCTGAAATTACTGTTGCTGCACTAGTGGATCACCGAAAATTTATCATGTATGTCATTTGGCGGTATAAGTATTACTGGCGGTGTTATGCCAATAGATGTTATCTACAAGACCAGTGGACTCAACGCTTATGCATTTTGGTGTATAAATGCTTACATGGATTAGCACCTAGCTATCTACTTCACATTTTTAACTATAACAGTCAAATACACAGATATGTACAAGATTAGATCATTGATGCGGACATTTCAATATGATATAGATTTTACAGATTTTGGAGGACATTGTTGTAACATTGCCGGACGTTACGACTAGCGCTTTATGCAAAGATTCCAATGGAACCCTCGAGATCAGTATCGATAGCTACAGTACCTACCCTCATCGCAGTTGGTACCGGTCCATCGCCCTGCACATTGGCACATGTATCCGCCATTGTTGTCGTCCACGCACTGGCCACCGTTACGGCAGGGCTGGCTTTCACACGGGTCGAACACTGGGAGTTGACAATATTCGAACATGTGATTTATACAAGGAGTTAGTACCTATAGTAACCATGTAGAGATGACGCACAGTAAAGCATCTCAGCGTATTGGTTTGCTTAGACGTTTACAACTTTATCTTTGTACAAATGTTGCTAAAATGCTGTATAAGGCCATCGTTTGACCAATACTAGAATACTGCGATGTCATCTGGGACAACAGCAGCTTAAAACTCAAACAACGTCTACAGATTCTTGAGAACAGGGCTGCCAGGACCATACTGAGGCGGGATCCCAGAGCTAGCGTCGAAGAACTGCAGCACAAACTACGATGGGGATATCAACTATTATCATAATACCGCCAAGTTTACTGCGAGTTCGCAAGCGATACTAATTTGACAAATGCTCAACGCCTCATTTTCTCCAGTTACATGTTGCTGGTAAAGCTTACCTTTGCCACATGTTTTCTGCATCTTCCTTTTTGTCTCTTTTGTCGTGCTAAAAACTTAATATGATCGTAATAGTAACACACCGCGGACTAATACGGGGAATGGTCGCGTGGTTGGGAGGGGGTTCAATAATACCGCCAGGAAAAACACGGCACAATTAACTGCCGCTTTGTACCTTTAGTTTATTCATCCTCTGTTGTTCCCCCTTTCCTGTTAGTAATTGAAAAAAACAAAAACCTGTATGAGCATACAGAAAGTCATGCAAAAACGGACGTAAAATATCAAGAATTTTCATTTAATTCTAATCCGTCACAACCGCTATGACGTAAAACTTTACTGCTAGCGTACCATTAAAAACGGCGGGAAAATGGCGGCGTACGTTCAATTTGGCCAATTCAGCCGTAGATCCGGGCTATCATGCAATGGTTCTTTACACTTTTACACGAGTTGTAGGTCACCAACAGAACTTCAAGATTGCTGTTGAATCATGCTCGTCTTGTGCCGTGAGCACGTGTGATTATCATCTACAAATATTGTGATGAACGTGACAATGTGTTCGTCCCACGACGAGCTCGCCTGCCCCGAAACTGAACTGAAAACTTTTATGCCTTGCTGTCTTCGAATGTACTGTTATCGAAGCCTTTTTAGCGACGCCTGATGGGCGAGCTTAATAGTATAGTGTGCAACCGTTTGCGAAGTATTCCAAAAACTGTACAGGAATGTCAGGAATGTCAAAAGTCCGCGCGTGCGTAGTTGCATTATGCCGGACTGTACCATTACCTCCACGGGTAAGCTTTCCAGTCGCAGGACACATACCGATATACGTGTGCACAGCAGTATTTTCCGTATTCGCGCAAGGCGATTTTTGATTGATAGCCGTGCAAAATTGAGAAAAGCCTAGGACTTCAGACGTACCCGAATTGGAGTATGTAGTATGGTGGTCATGGAAATGTAAACACTTGAAATAGGGGGTAAAAGATTGTTGAAATATGTTTTTCGGAAAATGACCTGTGATTCGTGGAAATCACTTCCGGGTTCGTTCGTGGTTTATGTGTCCAGGAGTTTGGAAAGTTTGGTGGCCTTCTTCACCCTTAATATCTTTGTTTTAGAAATACAAACTGATGTGTGAAACAAGCATTGTTTGAGCTTAAAACCTGTGGGGGTTGTGAGATAGCAATGTGATAGTTACCTTCGCCAAGAAAGTTATATTTTGGGTAGCGTTTGTATGTGTGTGCCGGTTGTAGAAGACCACCATAGCTCAAGAACACCTGGATGGATTGTATTGATATTCGGTATGTGGGTAGGTCTTGTTGAGACCTGGAAACGATAAGATTTTTGGCCTCCTAGTGACCTGCTACGGTACTGCAGCAGAACTTCCATGTTTGATATCTCGAGTTCTGGACAGGCTGCGGCTATGAATCTTAAGTGGTAGACAGCTCTTGATGCTGTAAATAAGTGGTATAGGTTTTTGCCGCCTACCGGCTTATTTTGGAACTGCAGGACAGGTTTAGACTTAGGTGCCAGACTTTTAACCCTATTCAGACCGGGGGGGGGGTTGAACTTCGATGCCCCATAACGCCAGAACGGCTTACGCTAGGGCCACCAAATTTGATAAGTTTTCCTAAAATATTGTTGGCAACAATTTTACGAAGTTTGACAAATTGTCAATTTTTTCTTGTTGCCATGGCAACCAGTTGTTGACAGGCAGTTTTGCAAAAAATCACAATTTTTGGTTCTAACAATCTATTTTTCACATTGGTTTGCCATATTACTGTGTTTTTGTTACATAAATAAAATCTTATATTATTTAGCATATCTTTCATAATTATATATGCATAAATTATGCTAATTTGATGACGTCATCAGTCCAAAATCCAAGATGGTGGCCCGAATGGCCAGATCAAGAATAACAAGCTAATTATCCCTTAAAATTCTTAACTACCTGCTATTTTTTCATCAAAAACCATCTAAATGAATGAAGTTAGTCTATTTCCATTGCCCTTTGTGATTATTTGTTGCAAAAAAAGTATTTTTAAAAATTCAATGTGGTGGATATAATATGGCGGAGCCCAACTCGTATCTTAGATGTGAATGACGTCTTCTTATGACGTCATATTGACGTCATTGATATTACTATTGGCAACGCAAGGCGTAACAAACATTATTATTCTGTTATCTGCACTTGTTACATTTTTGTAGCATAACTTGAAGTTTTCTGAGAATACCCTTTTTCATGGGTTTGGCCAACATAATCAAAATGATGACGTCATAATAACGTCATATTACATCCACGTAATGTCAAACGTCACATACTTGTTAGATGTTATGTCGACATCATGTCCTAAAAATTTGGTGGCTCTAAGGCTTGTCGTTTTAGAGTTATAAGACTTAGAAGTGGAGGGCCTCAAAAGCCCCCCCCCCCGGTCCAGGGATGACCAAAAAAGCCCGGTATGAATAGGGTTAATGGGAATACCTAAAGAAGAGGTTGACAGATTGTTGTGGTTTTTGGTATGTGGATAGGATAGGTGCTGCTTAATATAATTACATATTAATTATGAAAAATTATGCACAGTGGAAGCTAATTTGCATAATAAATTGGGAAATTGTGTAAACATGCTCAGCTCAATTAAAGGACCATTACAACATGTGACCTTTGTAACTGAGAAAGAGAAGAATATTGATAGATAAATACCTAAGTTGCATAATTAATGAGAAGATGCTATAATTTCATTTTGATAAATGACGGGAACTTCTTACTTGTAGTATTTGGAAGTTATGTACAAGTGAACAGTTGGAAGTTATGTACAAGTGAACATCGTTGAACATTAACTATGCAAGTTAGGTCCTAATTTGCATACATTACCAGAAAAGGCGGCAAAAGTCTCCTTTCTTAACATATATTGCGCATGTCTGTTTGTTGGAGATGATCAAGTTATAAAGTTTATGCAAATGAGAGCCTTATTTGCATAATGACAAACACAATTAATTCAGTAGAAAAATATTTTATCTATCTATATATCTATCTATATATCTATATCGATACTGGCCAAAACCCTTTTTTAGCATATTATTTTTTAGCTAGAGAGGATGATCAACTGATATGCGTCGAAAAACTGCATCACGAACTACGATGGGGATAACGTCATCTACAGGACCAGAGGACTCAACGCTTATGCATTTTGGTGTATAAATGCTTACATGGATTAGCACCTAGCTATCTACTTCACATTTTTAACTATAACAGTCAGATACACAGATATGTACAACAATATTGGATCATTGATGCGGACATTTCAATATGATATACATTTCACAGCTTTTGGAGGACATTGTTGTAACATTGCCGGACGTTACGACAAGCACATTATGCAAAAATTCCAAAATGGCGCGCGGGATCAGTAACAATAGCTACAGTACCTACCCTCATTGCAGTTGGTACCGGTCCATCGCCCTGCACATTGGCACCTGTATCCGCCATTGTTGTCGTCCATGCACTGACCACCGTTACGGCAAGGCTGGCTTTCACACGGGTCGAAAACTGTGAGTTGACAATATTCGAAAATGTGATTTATACAAGGAGTTAGTACCTATAGTAACCATGTAGATATGACGCACAGTAAAGCATCTCAGCGTATTGGTTTGCTTAGACGTTAACGACCTTATCTTTGTACACATGTTGCTAATATGCTGTATAAGGCCATCGTTTTACCAATACTGAAATACTGCGATGTCATCTGGGACAACAGCAGCTCAACACTCAAACAACGCCTACGGATTCTTCAGAACAGGGCTGCCAGGATCATACTGAGGCGGGATCCCAGAGCTAGCGTCAAAAAACTGCATCATAAATTACAATGGGGATATCTACAGGACCGGAGGACTCAACACTTATGCATTATGGTGGATTAGCACCTAGCTATATACTTCACACTTTTAACTATAACAGTGAAATACACAGTGATAACACCAGGCAGACTTAACAGTTACGCAGACCGAAGTACACATCTCGAACAGGCCAACGAACATTTGCCTTTATACCGGTTTCTATTTACAATTCCCTTAAACTAACAACTTCACAAACCACTCTGAATTCATTCAAACGAGTCTTACAATCTGACCTTGAATTTGGTTTGAAAATTAGCTTGATTACGTTTATTTATTTACTGTTTTGTTCTATTCATATGACTATTGTTGTGATGAGTTTTTAATTCATGACCTTGAGTTGTTATTGTTATGTTAAATTAATCGCATTTAAGTTATAATTCTTATGTTTGATTAGTCACGTTTTATGTTATACGATTATTGTTATGTAAATGTATATTATGTTGATTTGGGCTCCCCTGGAAATCAGTTTTATTACAACTGTTGGGACTACCCTGAAAGATGCCTTGAAAGCCTTGAACGTGGACATCAGGGATATCATTAATGTAAAAAGATAAATAAATAGATAAATAAAGTTAGAAATGTTACATATACATGGATTTACATGAGACCCGTTGTAGCTGTTTTTCATTTTCTCTGACGTCAGTAAACTGAGTGTTCGTAGAAAAGGATACGATCACAAACATGAATTTTCATGGAGCACGAAGTAGATGTATTACATCTTCTTTTACGTCAGTGAGCTGAGAAGATGTTGTGAGGAAGGATACATACATGTATGTATGGATTTATATAAACACCGTTGTATGTGGTTTTCATCTTCTTTGAGGACAGAACAGACAAATCGGACCAGCATGTCTGGACGTTGAAACAACAAATTTGTCGCGGGATTTTTCGTAAATGCTATGTCACAGAATACAACTGAAAACATACCAAATATCCTAAAGATCAGTCAACACGTTCTCGAGTTATTCTCGCACACGTTTGGCCCGCTACTGCCCTGACGGAAAAAGGCTACACGCCAACCATTTTTGAACACAACCTTCCTATCCGCAACCACTATTCAATAACCAAATATCATTAAAATCCATACACAGCTTCTCGAGTAATATGCTGTTGACCTACATATAGGGACACAACATGAGGTCTTAACCGAAAATATAACCTTTTCGGCGAAGGTAATAACTGAATTCTGCAATAGGTGTTATATCATTTTCAAACTACGGAGAGAAAGGTACACTCTAGCATGATGAACATTACTTTTGCTCATCGCTGCGCTCGAACATAATGAACAGAATAGCGTCATGTACTTGCTGTGTTTCATAGATTAAAGATTACCTCAATAAAATATCAAAACTAGCAACGAAACGGTGAACAAGACTGTTTTAAGTCATCACAGGGTCCCTTACGCCAACAGTCACGACCGTCACCGCTGAAGTCAGGGCGGCAGAGACACCTGTACGACCCGTGCGTGTTGACACAGTCTGCGTCGACGTGGCAGTCGTCCCAGCCCAACGCACACTCGTCTACGTCATTGTTGACGTCAGCTGCGTCTTCGTCGATTTGGCCGTCGCCATCATCATCCCTGTCAAGTGAAGTACGCATAGTTAACGAAAAGGCCATTTTAACTTGACACTTCTAGTACGTTAAGGTACTAAAAACAGAATCGTAAACAATGCCAACATTTGAAACTTGACCTACCTGCCGTTCAGCAACTCTTCGTCCACGATCCCATCGTTGTCCACTCCATCCCCGGCCATCGGTACGGTCATGACGCAGTTGTTGGGGAAACTGGCTAGACGCAGCCCACCCGGAAAGCCAACTGAGTCGGCAAACCTAAATCCATAGTAGAGAAGGGAAAACTGGACAGTATCTGAAATATGCCTGAGCTTGTGAGTCCCTGCTGTCGCGATGTTGAGCTGTGCACCAACCAGATCTGTGCCGGGAATCTCCGTCCAGGTCGTACCGGAAGGAAGCGCGTTTCCGTCAAACCTCAGTCCAGCTGTCTCCGATGCCTTGATGATAATGTTGACGTAATTGGTGTAGGCTGAGTCCACTGTGGCGAACGTGTAGTTAGCAGCGAACTGCTCGATGGAAGGCACGTACATCATGAACGGGTCGGTGTTGATACCGTCAGAGCCATATCCCTTACTATACTGCAACATCATGATTGGAGCAGAAGAAGAGATGACTCGATACTCATTTGACGGGATATCTAACTCCCAGAATTCACCAGAGTTCAGCGAATGAGTGGGTTGACCCGTCACTTCCACGTCTGTGCCATCTTCGGAAGCTACGATTCGGAAAATGTCCCCGCCTGTGCGGACTGCCAGGGGAACGGTGACAAACCTCTCACCCCAGGTACTCACGGGAGGGATATGTTCCACTAGGTGGTCATCGGCAGCGACCTCTTGCGGAACACTAGCAAACTGATTTCCAGACATGACAGACACTGGCTTGTCCGTTGCAATGTGGGAGCCTGTTAGGTCCGTTGGGCCTGTAAACTGCACAGCTTCAAACCGGTTGAGTGAGAGGGTGACCGAACTTCCTGCGGCGTACGACTGCCCTTGATGAGTTGCGGCACTGCTCAGAGTGACTGTAACAGTAGTGTTGTCATACACCCCAAAGATTCCAAATTCAGATCTAAGTGTGTACGATGCAACATAATACTCAATACCCAGAACGTCCACCGGGAGTCCAAGAAAACCATCTGTTGAGCCTGGAATCTTATTGACTCCATAGATGGTGACCTCAGAGTCAGCGGTGACAAGAACACCTTTCTGAGCCCGCTCATCGCCATTCAACGCTAGGGATGCTGGTAGATTTACAATCTGAAACAGTATTCATGTAGATAGCCATTGGTTCGCATGTGTTCCAAAGTCATTTGCGCAATTGTGTAGTAAATATATTCAACAACTAACATATTTATTACATTGACCTAAGCATTGAAAAATAGTCTATAGCAGCCACCTTTACAACGGCGACACGATTTTCGGTCCCATAGATACAGAAACACTGCCTATTGCGACCATACGGCGGCCATATTTCACCCTAAGCCATGCGCCTCTTTCAAAGTCTTGTTTCGAATTTCCGATAGGGTCATTTTGGTGGTAACGGAAGGTACGCGTGCCTTAAACGTTTGAACGCAAGTATTTGTCATGCATACATTCATTCATTCATTCATTCATTCATTCATTTATTCATTCATGCATTCATTCATTCATTCACTCACTCACTCACTCACTCACTCACTCACTCACTCACTCATTCATAAATCCAATCATACACCAATCCATTTATTCCATCATTACATGTAAATAATCGACCAAGTCTCGGAAAATATTTTTGCGTAATTGTATGGTGGTTGACAAGCGAATATATTCTTACAGACTTTAATAACCCTATTCATGCAGAGGGGAGGGGGATAGATCTACGCCAACGTTCAGGTCGTAAAACGCCAGAACGCTGGCGCTAAAGCCACCGGTCATTTCACGAAGTATGAAAAAATTGCCATGGTAAGCGTTTTTGACTTGCTAATTTCCAATCAAACAATGAATTGTTCACATTTATTTGTTATATTACTACGTTTTTTTATCTTATTTCATCTAAAATACACAAATTATGCTAATTTGATGAAAATATAAAGGAAAATATAAGATGGTGGACCATATGACTAGCTTAACATTATTTAGAATTTGTAACTTCCTGGTATTTTTTTCATTAAAAGAAAACGTTTAAATGGATTTTTTTCTATTTTCATTGTTTTTGGTGACTAGTTGTTGACAAAATGTATATATTTTTTTAATAAAGATGGTAGATGTTAAGATGTTGGAGCCTAAGTGGTATCATATATATGCACTGTATGACTTTTTTTACATCATTGATGCACTAATGGCAATACAAGTCATAAAAACATTATTATTCGTTTATCTGCACTTGCTGTTATAGTTTTAGCATGCCTTGAAGTTTTCTGAAAATATCCTTCTTCCAGTCAATGCAATTAAAATGATGACGTCACCGAATACGCCATATTACGTCATAATAGCGTCAACTGCCTTTTTATTTTTAGATTAATGTCTATATCATTGTCTGAAAATTTGATGGTAATATGATATGTATGTCATGTAAGAATTACCACCAGAAGGGGCGGTCCTTAAAAGTCTTACCTGGACTGCATCACTGAAAACAGTCAACTGTTGATTAAATCCAACTCCAGGGGCAGAAACACTGACAGGTATTGGTACAGAGCTTGTACTGGTGATGAAGAGTTCCAACACAGGGGAAGCGACATTCTGGAGAAATCCCAGCATGAACTCCATTCCCCTGTTATCAGGTGAAGTCAGAACTGGAGCAAAAATATTATTATGATTAGAAAATCGTTACTAGCATCAAATGTGCAAAGGAAACAGTCTAATGATATCTAGGCATGCAGTTTGTAGTTGTAATGCAGATGCAGGCAAATCAGGAGGAACAGGTACATTGAGGGAGTCTGTATTACATATCTATTAACTGAATTTATAAAATTGTAAAGCGGGGAAAACAAGATACTTTCATTGGAAATCTAAAAACTGGTTCACGACTTTACAAATCACTTACGCCAACAGCCACGACCATCACCGGTGAAGCCAGCGCGGCACTGACATCTGTACGACCCGTGCGTGTTGACGCAGTCTGCGTCGACGTGGCAGTCGTCCCAGCCCAACGCACATTCGTCTACGTCATTGTTGACGTCAGCTGTGTCTTCGTCGATTTGGCCGTCGCCATCATCATCCCTGTCAAGTGAGGTACGCAAGTTAACGAATAGGCCGTTTTAACTTGACACTTCTAGTACGTTAAGGTACTAAAATAGAATCGTAAACAATACCAACATTTGAAACTTGACCTACCTGCCGTTCAGCAACTCTTCGTCCACGATCCCGTCGCAGTCGTTGTCCACTCCATCCCCGGCCATCGGTACGGTCATGACGCAATTATTGGGGAAACTGGCCAGACGCAGTCCACCTGGGAAGCCAACTGAGTCGTATGACGCGAACCCGTAATAGAAAAGGGAGAACTGGACAATAGCTGAAATATGCCTGAGCTTGTGCGTCCCTGCTGTCGCGATGTTGAGCTGCGTACCGACAAGATCTGTTCCAGGAATCGCCGTCCACGTCGTACCAGAAGGAAGTGTGCTTCCGTCATACCTCAGTCCGGCTGTCTCCGATGCGTTGATGATGATATTGACGTAACTGGTGTAAAGGGAGGAGGGTGAGTCCACTGTTGCGAACGTGTAGTCAAAAGCGAACTGTTCAATGGGAGGCACGTACATCATGAACGGGTCTATGTGGATACCGTCTGAGGCCTGCCCCTTGCTGTACTGCAACAGCATGATTGGAGCAGATGAAGTGATGAGTTGATGCTCATTTGATGAGACATCTAACTCCCAGAACTCACCAGAGTTCAGCGAATGAGTGGGTTGACCCGTCACTTCCACGTCTGTGCCATCTTCGGAAGCGACGATGCGGAAGATGTCCCCGCCTGTGCGGACTGCCAGGGGAACGGTGACAAATCTCTCACCCCATGTACTCACGGGAGGAATGTGTTCCACTAGGTGGTCACAGGCAGCAATCCCTCGGGGAACATTAGCACAATAATTTCCAGACATGACGGAAACGGGCTTGTTAGCTGCAACATGGGATCCTGTTAGGTCAGATGTACCTGCAAACTGAACAGCTTCAAACCGGTTGAGTGAGAGGATGACGGAACTTCCTGCGGCGTACGACTGCCCTTGATGAGTTGAGGCAGTTTTTAGAGTGACTGTAACAGTAGTGTTGTCATACACTCCAAAGATGCCAAATTCAGATAAAAAACACTGAGTAAGATGCAATGTAATACTCAATACCCAGAACGTCCACCGGGAGTCCAAGAAAGCCATCTGTGGAGTGCTCACCCTTGTTGACTCCATAGACGATGACCTCGGAGTCAGCAGTGACAAGAACACCTTTCTGAGCCCGCTCATCGCCGATCATTACAAGAGATGATGGTAGATCTACAATCTGCAATTATAATGGTACATTTTTCAATTTTCTCTATTTCCTTCAAGAGTGTACATAAAATGTGCAGTAACAACTAGAATATGGACAACAACCACTATACCATAAAAAAGTGGATTCCTCCGTAAAAAAGCTCATATAAATTATTTGTTTTAACATCTGAAGTCTTTTCTTAATTGTAAAAGAAACTAAAACGGTGAAGCATCTGAAGGTCAGTAATTTACTTTTTGTTATTATCTTTTTTTTGTTGAAATTACTCAAATCTGAGTTATTTTCATATACTTAGAACTGTTGGATGGACTTATAACTACCTGTACTGCAGCGCTGGAAACCGTCAATTGTTGATTGAATCCAACTCCAGGGGCAGAAACAGTAACCGGTGTTGGAGTCGGGCTTGCACTGGTGATGAAGAGTGTCAACTCCGGGATAGGGATATTCTCTATGAATCCCAGTATGAACTCCGTTCCCCTGTTATCAGGTGAGGGCACAACTAAGAAAAAGTGATCAGACAAAAGTAATCACTGTTTTTGCCATTAAATGAAAAAAGTGAACTGATTTTGAGATTTGCACCATGTACAGAACAATGTAGTTATAAACGAAACCGTTGGAACAGCTACATTTTCGTCTGGGGGTATCATATTTGATGCGGGAATGTGGAATGTCTAAAAAAAATTTTGTAGTCAAATTTGAAAACAAATTAAGGACCAATTATTTTTGACAGGATTTTCCGTCTATTGCAAATGGGCTGACGGAAAAATCGCGCTGAATATAGCTAGAGATCTGCATATCGCAGAAGTTGATACCACATAATCGAGCTATTCAATAAAGAAATTGCACATCATATATCATGATGGAGGTTAGACACCCGGGATGCTCAAGCAACTGTATAGATTTGAAAACGGTCAGAACTTTCAGGTAGTATCCACTGCAAAGCCAAAATACTATTAAAAATTACTTAAAACAATTGAAATTTAAAATCACATTTGGAAAATATGACCACTGGATAATCTTTATGTAATTGTAATGGTAATATACTCTTTCGGAGAGGTGGCTGCCACAAACAGAGATAAAAAAAACTAGCCCTACCTTGATCACAATTAGTCCCTGTCCATCCTG
Source organism: Branchiostoma floridae (assembly GCF_000003815.2). NCBI lineage: Eukaryota > Metazoa > Chordata > Leptocardii > Amphioxiformes > Branchiostomatidae > Branchiostoma > Branchiostoma floridae. Next base: position 3,756,479 of record NC_049993.1, on the reverse strand, counting down.
CCGTACACAGGCAGGTATACTGGCCCTGTCCATCGAGGCAGGAGGCTTCGTTTTGACACGGGCTGCTCAGGCATTCGTTGGTGCTCTGACGCTTCACTCTGCTCACAACTGTAATATTCAATTTTGTGTCGGTTTACTTACACAATAAACAGTGTAGGGTGACAAAACTGGATCGATTGCAAAACTGACCCAGCTAGCAGTTAAAATTGAATACATTTCACATAAATTTTGCACCTGAATTGTCTGACTAATGTTATGTCTACCTGTTGAACACGATAAGATTTTATTCTTTTAGTATACTTTTATTACAAGGTGATATCATCAGGTATCGCATCTGAAAGCTTGAATTAACTTAAAATCGCAAAAAACTTTGAATATCACCCTCAGAATGGTTTCAAATCGTAGAAGCTAAATCAGCGTATGAGTTCTTGTTTAATACCCCCGCTAATTAATAGGTTGATAGAGTCCATTCCAAGACACCATGCGGATGTTTGTGGCCATTGTTTAGACTTGATTTTAAAGTTTTGTAATTATATGTCTAGGACATTTGATACTTCAGATATATTTGTAACACTGTTTCAACTTTATAAATATTTCCCTGGTCCTGTAAAACTTTGGAAATATTCATCGTGTGGAATTGGATACTTCTAATGGTTTCTAAATAATGATAACAGCATTCTACCATTATTTACCATTTTCTACCATTTTTGTAAATGTTTCAGTGGGCTGGAAAGATAGCAATTTACACATTCTTGCAAAGTATGGTTGGGTGTCATGCAACAATGGCCCACCACAAAGGATCCACTAGTGCCCAGCAGTGGAATCTAAAAATATACAGATGCAACAATGGGGCTTACTTTTATTGGGGCAATTAATTAATTTAACCATTTCGCCAGGTTACCATTTTTTTTAAATATTTGTAAATGTGAAATAATCACACAGAGGTTTCACAATAATTCTAAATAAAGATATTTTTGTACAGTAACTTTCAAAATTTTTCTTAAATATTCAAAGGAATTCAAATATATGAGTACTTTCTCAGTCAATTTTTTAAAAATAATTTAATTATTGTGGCTCAGATATTCTTTTATTCAAAATAATTCAGACTAATTATAAATATCGCCTAAAAACCCTCATGGTGTCTTGGAATGGACTCTAGTTTCTGTGTCGTTTTATACAACAAATGTTCAGTCTGACAATTCAAAATTGAACGTTTGACAGCAATCTGTAAGAATAAAATAACGTTAAAGCATACATTGTGCGTCCAGCTGACAAAGAAGGACACCTGCGACAAGCAGGAAGAGGCACCGCCTGTAAAAACAAAGATAAACGAAAATTACTTTCTTGGGGCAGTAAAACTCTTACCAACTGTTACAGTTGCCACTGAAAGTAGTCAAACAAGAAAGGCATCGCTTCCATAGCATTCATGGCATGAAACGATAACTAACTTTTCTGCTTTAGATATTTCTAAATAAGATATATAAGATTATTTATTGTTTATTGTTCATTGACTCCTTTAGTTGTTAACATATCAACGCAACTAATCTTCCAGGAGTAATATACATAATACTTGGAGACATACAGTTTGCAACATACACACATACAACATGTCAATAAAAAATCATTAAACAAAACGCATATGCCTTATCTAAAAATCATCAAGCCCCTCATGTGTCTTTAGCAAAGTCTCGCATATGTTTCACCAGCTGCCGTCTGAAAATACTGGATGTGTTCGCAGTTTGCAGCTCATGTGATAGTTTGTTCCAATCTGATGCTGCTCTATATGTGAATGATTTTTTCAGGCTGTTTGTTTTTGGTTTTTCAGTTCTTAAGTTTTTCCGTGCCGCAGAGGAAACGTGTACAAAATGTACCGCTTAAGCTGTCACGGTGTAAATTGAACAACATTATATAATCTGTCACCACTTTAACCCTATTCAGACCGGGCTTTTTTGGTCATCTCTGGACCGGGGGGGGGGGGGCTTTTGATGCCCTCCACTTCTAAGTCCTATAACTCTTGAACGACGTACCGTAAGGCCACCAAATTTTTAGGACATAATGTCGACGTAATATCTATTAAATATGTGACGTTTGATCTTACGTGGACGTAATATGACGTAATTATGACGTCATCAATTTGATTATATTGGCCAAACCCATGGAAAAAGGGTATTCTCAGAAAACTTCAAGTTATGCTACAAAAATGTAACAACAAGTGCAGATAACATAATAATAATGTTTGTTACGCCTTGCGTTGCCAATAGCAACATCAATGACGTCAATATGACGTCATAAAATGACGTCATGCACATCTAAGATACGTCTTGGGCTCCGCCATATTATATCCACCACCTTGAATTTTTTTTTAAATACTTTCTTTGCGACAAATAATCACAAAGGGCAATGGAAATAGACTAAATTAATTCATTTAGATGGTTTTTGGTGAAAAAATACTAGGTAGTTACAAATTTTAAGGGATAATTAGCGTGTTATTCTTGATCTGGCCATTCGGTCCGCCATCTTGGATTTGGGGCTGATGACGTCATCAAATTAGCATAATTTATGCATATTTAATTATGAAAGATATGCTAAATCATATAAGATTTTATTTATGTAATAAAATCGCAGCAATATAGCAAATAAATGTGAAAAATACATTGTTAGAACCAAAAATAGTGATTTTTGGCAAAACTGCCTGTCATCAAACGGTTGCCATGGCAACAAGAAAAAATGGAAAATTTGTCAAACTTCCTAAAATTGTTGCCAACAATATTTCCGGAAAACTCATCAAATTTGGTGGCTCTAGCGTAAGCCGTTCTGGCGTTATAGGACATCGAAGTTAGCGCGGGCCTCAAAAGCCCCCCCCCCCGGTCTGAATAGGGCTAATTACTACTCTAAAACCATTTTGTCTGTATGAGACATCCAAGCCATTTCTCTTTCAAAACGTTTTACAACTCATCTTCAATTGCACGCAACCGAATTCAAATTCTCTAACATAAAAAAAAAACATAAGGTCACCTCTAATAAAGCTGGGTATTTGCAGCTACGTCAAAAAGTGTGATCTTTACTTATTCATTAGGGAATGTGACAAATACATTACACAGACTCACAGGCAGCATTGCTGATAATGGTGTATACAAGCAGGGACAAAAATAAAAAAGATTGGTATCTTGATGTTGCTATTGTCGTTGTATTTCAGCTATACCTAAAGTATGGTGAAATAGATTGTATTCGTAATTATATTTCAGCCATACCATCGGACGTTTTTTTTCTACATTTTTTTTCATATTTGCCTATAAAATGATTTTATTGAGTTTTTTGGTCATTGTTTGGTTTATGAGTACCCTGGTTATACTCGTATGCACATATGGATTCATTAACACCTTTGGCATAAAGTACAAGATGTTAATAATTCAGGTCATTCGGTTGTATATATATATATATATAATATAAACAATATACAATCTTATATACAAATAATATTGATATATAACTTGATTAAATAGGCAACAAATAACTTAAGCTGAATCAATATTCTTTTTTCGAAATTATTTTAGCGGGAGTATTTTTGGACTTTTCTATTTTGCAATTTTATATGTGGTGTGCTGGAATGGTCTATTCTTACACGGAGGGGATTTTTTAACATTCATTTTTGGACTTTGGTGATTATGTCAAAGTCTTTAAGTGGGGTATTTTAGAACTTGTGTATTTTTCAATTATATACATGGTGTGTGCTGGAAGAGTACGTCAATTCTTGCATGAATGAGAATATCATTTAAAATCCATTTTTTTTTATTTTGTTGATTATGTCAGGAACAGCAAATGTGTGCCCTTACCAGTTTTGTGGTCAGACATTGTACCGACTAGGGCCGGTACAAGCCCCCCTATATATATATATATATATATATATATATATATATATATATATATGTCACAGTGGAGATCACGATCCAGGAGAATCGCCGATCCTCCTAGGAGAGATCGCGATCGGAGTTTCTCCTAGGAGACACTCCGATCCAAACTCAAACGATGCTAAGATGT
>NC_049993.1:3709328-3752341 GCF_000003815.2 Branchiostoma floridae | reverse complement strand
ATTGCGATCGGGATCTGTTTCCTATATCTATCGTAGTTCTCCTAGGAGAAACTCCGATCGCGATCTCTCCTAGGAGGATCGGCGATTCTCCTGGATCGTGATCTCCACTGTGACATATATATATATATATATATATATATATATATATATATATATACCTCTCCCGGAATTTTCCTTTCTCGGCATATTTTCCTTTCCCGTCGTATTGCCGGATAAAAAGATCGCGAATCGACGTCCAACACCCCCCCCCCCCCTCGACCGAAAAATAACATCTTTCACCAAGGCCCTAGAGACGCCGGTAGAGATCTACAAGGCTAGGCTAAACAGATGTTGGGAGTGACCAAACACAACTTGCGGGCATGCCCAGCCAGGGTAAAATCCCTTGCATACACGTCACTGGTAAGACCAAACCTTGAATACCTACAGTATTGGATCCGTATACAAAGAAAGACAAACACAAACAGTACCAAACTGCCAGATCCTGTACAAACAACTACAACAGAAATGTTAGTGTTACCAAATTGAGAACAGGTCTAAAGTGGACATCGCTTGAAGACAGAAGGAAAATGTTCAGACTTTGCATGATGTACAATATGACCAATAAACTGGTGGACGTACCGACTGATAACTATGTAATACCAGCTCAAAAAAGAACACGAAATAGCCATGACTTCAAGTACCAGAGTTACCATCCGAGGATTGATGTTTTCAAAATTCGTATTTTCCCAGAAATATGATATAATCGTAGGGTGTTATTCGTTATCACCAAGCACAGTAGGGGCATCTTCTCTAGATAGTTTCAAAGAACGCTTGCAGATAGATGTACAAAAGTTATAGGTGTGACGGGTCCTTCGGCGTAATATAACCAGCTGCTGCCGCGCCGCGTGCCTGAGAAGCTGGTGTGTTACGCCGAAGGGCGGTTACACCGGCTATATAAAGTTATTCGATAGAGACAAACATACAGATGTCAATAGTCCTCTTTTAGCGGATTTTTTTTTATTGCTCCACTAAACATAGTCTTTACATAGGAGTTTCACATGAAGGGTCTATCCTTGCACGGAGGGGGGATTGAATCAAATTCAGTTTTGGACGGGTTTTGATTTAAATTTAACGGAAGCGTTTTTGAAATAGACCGCGGGGGAACTTTTTTTCAAAGTTCAATTTTGGACTTGGTTTCTTATATAGAAGGCAATGTTTTAGTGTTTTTTTTTTTTGGGGGGGGGGGGGGGCTGGTCTATTTTGAGAATTCACAAGCGATGCACTGGAATAGTCCATTGTTGAATGATGGAATTTTGTAAAATTCATTTTGGGGCTAAACTGTGATTAGTCGAATTTATATTAATTAGAACTATAACCTTTTAGCTCATGCTTGATTTTGAAACAGTCTATTGTTACATGGGGAGGGGGTTCCTGAAAAATGCTGCATTTGAAAGCATTTGCTTTTCAAGCAAATGTCGGCCTTTCCAGTTTCATTTATATTTGGATCTAACTGGCAAAAGATCAGTGTGAATTTGGACCTCACTGGCAAAAGATCAGTGTGAGAGACATCAGCATCTTATATCTCTGAAGTGGACAAAGATACGACTCATATGTCATTAACTTCTGTAGATTACGGCAGAACAGACAACTCAAATTCCTATGATTATTTGTGCACAAGTGTTTTGGTACAATGCGTTGTTCAACAATGGATTCTCCTTGAAATGACTATAATACATGTACAATTTAGGTAAATATAATACAACCTTAAACCTTTGAACTCAGGTTTGGTATAATAGAAAGCCAATGTTTGTATCTTTGAAAATATAAAAAAAGAATTAAGAATTACAAACAGTAGGAAAACGATTTGCAGTAAATAATATATTACTTTGCCTTTTACCCTGTCATCATCAAACTAGAGTTCCACGAACACATCCCTTCGCCAAATAACCATGCCTTTATTCAAGACTTTACAGTCTTATTCTTGTATTACTAAAGGATACCTGCTCCAATAGCAAACGACTGCTTGAACGTGTGTTCCCCACAAACGCTACCAAAAACATAAACATCTTGGCAAAGGTGACAATAAAATTATGTGCACCGTTGTGATACTTTCCAGCCCAGCTTTCATAGCGCTTTGTCAAAATCATGTAGTCTCTACCAGACTCCGGGCTGGCCGATTAGTAAATGATGATAGGGGCTTTGGCCAAGTGTCTATTGACATTTCTCTTTTTCTCAGTTACATATGTGACACTTTTGAAAGTCCTACCATGCACTGCAGTGGATTTATGACCTTTCCTCATTGATTATGCAAATTGTATGTTGATTTGCATAATTAGTTTTACATTATGTAAGACATCACTTACCCGCTACCGTCCTGACGAAAAAATGCTATGCCAACCATTTTCGAACTCGACCTTCCTTTCCGCAACCGCTACTCAAATACCAAATATCATTAAAATCCATACACAGCTTCTTGAGTTATATGCTGTTTACCTACATATAGGGACACAAGGCCTTGACCGAAAATATAACCTTCTTGGCGAAGGTAAATATAGGAATAAAAGACCTATTGATTGTGATACCATGTTTTGTCACTTCATTATCTTGTAGTTGTAAGTTGTATCTTGCAAGGCTTACCATGATTACAATGAGCATTATGTTAGCTAAGTTGCTACCAAATGGTGTTGAAGAAATTGGGAATCCAGACAGAACGGTAAGGCCTAGGGAAAAATACAGCGTTTTCTGTTTCAGACCTGAAAAAAAATGGGTCGGTAGTTCCAATTCCCCAATAGTTTTGTGGGTGGTACAGACACTGCCACCGCCTGTGAATTCAGAAGAGGGTGTGCGCCAGTCCAGAATCACAGCTAAAGAGACGGTTTTGTATCTTATGAGGAGTTTAACGATTTTCAAAAGCGCTTTTTTTCCTCAGAAACAGCAGTGTATAAGATATTACAGCATATTCATCGGAAATCCCGTAGAATCGCGTGATTGTGAATATTTCCATCGCAACAGTCTCGCCCATCTTTACTTGTCACCTGAGAAATGAAGCCATCAAATTCATGACTTCAGAAAAGCAGATATGATGTTTGCCAAGACTTAGTTACTAAAACAACTCAATATGATCCATCCAGACGTTTAAGACAACCGTCTGGTGCCTTTGGTCAGTGACACTGGATAAATCCTGTTGGAGAGAGTGTGATATTTCATGCCCTAGCTGTAAATTGTTGTTTGTTTATTTGTTTGTTGTTTTTCAAACAAAGACGGATATGTCACTGTTACCTATGACCTGAGTAATAAACCATGAAAACATAGCTTCAGACAGACTCCGGATCTCAAACAAAAGAAAACATTACGGTCTGTCTGAGTAAGAAAAACCTTGCCACGTCAGGAGAACATAGCATACATGGTTTTAACAGGCGTTTGCAAACTAACCATATTGTCACTGGTCTACTTACCTGATTTCTGATTGCCACGTATTTTGCTTGCATTTCATCTGTCAGGATATCACCAGAATGTGGCTTATTAAAAAGCAACATGTAACCAGAAAATAGTGGAAAAAAAGAGGCAACGACAAGCAGCAAAAATACGTTTGAGGAGATATGAACTCAGTGTGAGCTGGTGGGCGAGTCGGGTATGTGGAGGGGGATCCTTTGTTTTGTGAGCCCTGCGTGGAATGATTAGTGGGTGTTTTGGATACTCATCTTTATGTCATACCTGGGCCGCGATACTGTTCGATACAGGTTTTTCACACCGTGTGATAAAAAGCCGTACAAAACGGGCTTCGAAGTTGTATCAGGCTTCTACCGAATAAGTTGAACATAGACTGCGCACGCTACATCGGCGTGGTCGAAAATTCGAAAAGTACCTGATTCGGACGTTGGAACATTGCTGTTGTAACAATGTTTGTTCGAGGGCACCGAATTTTCTTAACTTATGGCGCATTTCGCACCCAAATATATGTTTTCTCTGGTGGATATGACATAAATAGAATACCACACGGTGTATTCCGCATCACCCTCGGTCCCAGCCCTCCCGCGGGTCGGATCACCCTCCTGCCTTCGGGCGATAATACCCGCGGGAGAGCTGGAACCTTGGGTGATACGGAACACACCCTGCTGTATTCTATATATATATATTACCCATGTCAGTTGATAGATAGAATTGATAACGAGTCAATGCAGTTTAGATACATGTATTAAGCAAGACCTACCTCATGTTGAAGTCGTCTTGGAGAAACTGTCCACGCGCCCAATGGTGTTGCAAGATTGGTACAGGCACTGTCCCTGCCTAAAAATTCAAGAGCGCCGCAGTCTGGAATCTGAGACGACGGGCTTCGATCTGATTATATTCTGAAGCGTTAAACAATAGAAAACGGGCGTGATTCCTGCTAAAATCCGGTTGTGGTGTGCTTGGTTGCACAGATACAAGTGTCAAACTATCAAAGTTCAAGAACACGTTGATCTTATGAATATTCAAAAGTAGGCGGTGCTTGTCTCTTTATCCCCTGTGCCTGGCAGATGGCGTCGAATCGTTCGTGTTTTAATATAAAGTTTTAGAAATTATTAGACTAATGACGATAAGGCAAATTTTCAAACGCCTTACAAAGCCATGTAGGCTACTTTCCTCTGACGTGCAAGGTTTTTCTAACTTAGGCACACCGTGTTGTTTTCTTTTGCTTGAGTCCCGGATACTGCCTGGAGCAATGTTTTCTGTAAACCCCGATCCATTGTCAATAATTGTTTTTGCTCTCCTGACAGAAATGTTAAGATCTCTAATCCCAACTTCTGCATGGGGATTAAAGATCGTCATTTTGTTTATATCATAAGTGGCATATCACGACTTGTCAATCTTTATATCAACAGCAATATGTGAGTGTGAGACTAGACGATTCAATGCCACCTGCACAGTCTTCTTCTGCAGGTTGAGGTGGCCAACATCGTTATATTGATGAATCTGCCACACATTTTGGTCAGATCAGATGTCAGGGGGAACTGTTGTTTGTGTGGACGGTATGGGATGATGTAGTCGTTATTTGAGGTAGCAGAACACAGTTCTCGGCCTATGGGGATTTCTATAGTTAAGGGCCTCAAGGTGACTGGCTTCGACGCATTAAAAATATAGTAGGGTGCACTTTTGGAATACCCAAAACGAATATGTTTGAGTTGAAGGTACAAGCCACAAAATATCCACAAAAAAAAAAATCATGTCGGCGTATCGTCTTCTCACGCCCTCTTTGAAATGCCCCTCTGCGGAGGTCACAGAACTGCATCCGGCTCACACTAGAAAGGCAGTTGCGTAATGGGGCGCATTTATTCACGAAATTGAAAACTTTCACAACCCAAATCATGCAGTCTCAAAGTCGACACCTTCTTTGACTATGCAGCACTAGTTGTATCTGGCTGTCTCTCAAATAAGGCTGTTTACCGCTCCTTCAACAGTTTTATACGTACTATTTTATGATGATGATTTTATCTACCCGCGTCATAGACCCCGGGGTTCGCGGATAAATATTGTGTTCTGCTACCTTGAAGAGCTGGGCCATACATTTCCTTGTTTTTATATTTCAGCCATACCATATATGGTATGGTGAAATATATTGTATTCGTAATGTTTCTTTCTTTCTTTCTTTCTCCTGTCAAGTCTTCAAAGCGATTCATCTCCGTCGTTCCGTGACCGAATGACCTGAAATTTGGCACAAAGGTAGAGTGGGTCAATACCGAGGTGTTTTATTCTCATTTTTTTCATATCTGCCTCTAAAATGATTTTATTGAAGTTTAAAGGTCATGTTTTGACCAAAACGGTATATTGTGGCCCCCTGTTCCCTTGAATTACAATGGAATGACCTTAAATTTGGTGTAGATAGGCATTAGATAGTTGGTAAAATGATCCAAGTAAAATTTTGGGCATAAACTACTTTAAAATGCTTAATTTCAGCGCTTTTCTGAGGGGAAATTGGTTTTCTTTCGGCTTCCTGCCGTGAACTCCAGTGACCCCAGAGCCCACACGTGCCAGGTGCCAGCGGTCTGGGGAGAGCGAGAGATAATTACTTTATGGACGCCAGCCAATCAGCGACGAGAAAGGCGAATGCTAGTTAATATTCATAAGCGGGGCCTTGCAATCCCGTATATACACAAACAGATGCATATTACAGACCCAAGTGGCCATATGGTACCCTGTGCCCGGTTTGAAATTGTAGTTTGCGAGGATTTGGAGTTCAGACAGGGTCATTTGAGCGGTAGCGGACGGTACGCGTGCATTGAACGTTAGTGTCGATGAATTTACCAACATTCCGCATGGCACTATCAATCATTTTCGGCAGATTTGGACAGGGAAAATTGGACGGCTTGCGTTTAGTTTTGATGCATGTATTTTTTCCCGAACAAATGTAGGTACTTCTAGTGTTGTTGTTGTTCTTTTTTGACGTAAACTTTGTACATTCAAATTGTAAGTAACTTTAAACTGCCAGAGTTTGAGCCCAATAAAACACTCTCAGTACCAGAGTATCACCACTGACCTCCGAAAAGAAACCCCCGCGAACAAAGTAGAAACATCTATCCTCCAGGTCTCGCACGCTACGAGCAGGAAATTATAACACTCAGACAAGATTACGTCCGATGGCTGATTGCATACAAAGTAAAACAATTTAACAGTGGTATGCAGGGGCATAGAATTCGAAGGAAAATGAAATATATAGATAAAGCAAAATCAAATTAACTTGTTGGTCCTGGGATCTTTCAGAAAAGAAATGAAGCGACAGAGTGGTAAAATTCTTGTAAAATTTCGAGACGTCTCCGTTTATGTAATGGCTCATACAAAACAAGAAGAAGATTGAAGTTTTTAGCTTGAAAAAAACAACAACACTCCTACTACACAGTACCTGCACCTGACAATTATTAAAACGTATGCCCTGCTTGCTAAAAAAAAGTTCACTGCAATAATAAATGTACCCACATCACAAGGAGATTATGACGGTACTTAGACCTAGTTATCGAAGTGGAAATTGTTGAATGGCGTCTTCTGAATGGAAGATGCTTTTTTTTTTCACTCTCGGAAAAATAAGAGCTGCCGCAATTCTAAAAACCAATCAGTTATGCATAGGCGCTCCTGTGGAAGATTATATTCTTCCATATGGGCCCGGGGCATATTGGGCAAGCTCTGTTTTGACATGGAATCAATTCACAATATTAGTTCTCTTTTGGGGATAACTTACATTAAAATATTGCATTTTTGCGCAGGGGTGACTTGGAACAGTCCAATGTTGCGTGGGAATGGGTATGGCTGAAATATGCTGTATTTGCACCCAAGCAAATGTCGGCCTTTCTAGTATTATCAATTGTTTATCACCTCAATTATTTCATTAGAATTGCATACGCTATAGGAGGAGGGCTCGCATAAGCCGTTAGGCTTCCTCCCTTCCTCCCGCACAGTATTTGTTTTATCCAATGTACATTTCTCTGTTTTTGTGTTCTACGTGCGAATAAATAAACTCAAACTCAAACTCAACTTTTCCCTGGAGGGGGACAGGGTAAGTAAAGTTGCCATGTCTGCAGGCAGAGAGTTCCAGTCTACGACCGTGCGCGGAAAGAATTCTAGGACATTTCTCTGCAAGCTTTCCTGCAACGGAGGTGTTGGTGTCTTGTTTGTCTTTTGTGTCTTTTTATAGTGGGCAACTTTTGCGAATTAACGGTGACAATTCCATTGTAAAACTTATAGAGGGTTGTGAGTCTAGCTTTTTTCCGCCTTGCCTGTAGTGTCTTCAGACGCAAGTCTTGTAACATGGCCCCTACATTGGAGGACTGACGGAAACGACAACAAATCAACCTGGCCGCTCTGCACTGGACCTTCTCTAAAACAGTCTTCAAAGACAAGCACCGCCTACTCTAAAATATCAATTGTTTCAGTGTCGCAATATTCCTTATTGTGCTAACTTTTTCTGTTTCTTTAGCCTCGACATAATTTTGTTTCACATGTACAACATTCTCTTAAAATTTCGTGATCCTACGATAAGTTGTTTATGTGTGGGTTTCAAAAGTTTGTTTAAAACAATACTGGGGTCAGTTTTGACCCCACTGGACCATGCATAAACTTTCTAGGATAACTTACATTATGATCTCGGTAAAAACGGTAAAAACGTAAGAGAAATTATAATACATATGTACAAACAAACTCATGAAAGGAAATTTGTTTTCGATCAGAAATGCCATAATGGCACATATTAATATACTCCTGGGGTCAGTGTTGACCTCATACAGTGGTTTTTGGGGTTAAAATATATTCTTCTATGTTTCTGACGGGTGATATAGGAACTTACACTTTTAGTTTTTCCACCAATAAAACATATTGGTGAAAAAAAAACAATGATACAAGATAAAATGAAAGTTCATAATATTCTGTGACAATAATTGACTCAGCAAGAAGTTTTATTTTGTTATAGTGGAGATCAAGAACTGATATGTTTTATGATCGATAACCTCAATCAATGAATCGTTCGCATGCATCATTTGTTGATGGATGCATGGCGACTACAGACAGTTCAGACAGATAATCTGTTTATCATAAAACACATATGTTTTTATAGGCACTATCAAAGAGTGGACAGGTTTACACACGCGTTTTAGGGTCCACTTGGACTACAGTCTCTACACTCCGTTGGAGTTCAAATCAAGAGTTCGAATCCGGAATGACTAGGAATACCCAGCTGCGCTGCCTCGCTATATCAAACATAACATGATAACCCTCTCCAATAAGATCTCTTCAGTGTCACTGACGAAAACTGATTGAAACGTCTGACCGTTTCCAAATCCACATTCAGTTGCTTGAGTAACTATTTTTGGGCAGCTACGTATCTTATTACCTAAATGTCTAACCTACATCGATGCATAACATGGTGTCTACAACTTTAAACAGCTACCGGCACAATGAGTAAGGTATGAATTTTCAAATTTGCACCAAAATATCGCAAGTACCTTCGCTGATTATCACATTGACATTGATTTAAGTATAACATAAGGTAGCAGGACGTGATCACCGGCCTATGACACGTCACGTAAAATTAAACGGAGAAACTTGTTAAAAGCTAATTAAAAATCATATTTGAGAGGAAGTCGGATACAAGCGTGCTTCGTGGCCAAGGAATGTGTAGACTTTGAGACTGTATGATTTGGATTGTGAAGGTTTTCCAGTTCGTGTATAAATGAGCCCCATTACGCAATTGGCTTTCTGGTGTTAGCCGGCTGCAATTATTTGACCTTCCGCAGAGCGGCGTTTTAAAGACAGTTTTTTTTCTTCAAAATGTTGAGGATTGTACTCTAAACTGAAACATATTCATTTTTGGTATACCTGAAGTTCACCCTACTATAATTTTTCCGTGTCGAAGGTAGTCACCCTTTGTCCCTTTACAATAGAAATCTCTTTAAGCCGAAAACTGTGTTCTGCTACCAAAACGTCATTCTATGCTACTAGCACTACGTAACAACAAAATGCCCGTTCGTACGTTGACCTTCATTCCAATTGTTGCCAAAGAAAGAGCTTGGCAAACCAAGGAGGTGTATCAAGAGATGAAAACGCCATCAGGCAAACTGGACGTTGGACAATGTGTCCCCGAAAACGTACCAGCATACTATCTTTAGAAATTTACAAGGAAACTTTTCCAAAAGGAACACCAGGTCACGAAAATCAGTTTCAAAGAAACGTTGGTCGACAACTCGGTACACCGTACAGTATGTAACTGTTATACTTTTACTGGGCAGTTAGAATTTACTCGGTGTGTTGATTCCAAGCCAGTTAGCAAGATTGCTAATAGCAAAAGGGGTCAAAGATCAAGGAAAAATGGGTAAACATTACCACTACGCACCTGCAAAAAGTGTCAACCAATCACGAGCAGTTTTCGATAGTGATTGACAGCTAATTTGTCAACACTGTTCACGTGTAAGAATGAGGGAGATAGGACAGTGATTGCGCTGGGCAACAAAGATGGCCGCCATCGAGGTCTTGGCACGTTTAGTAGGCGAGAACGTCATCTTACAGACAACTCTTGTCCTTTTGGTTGTGTTTCTTGCGACTTCTTGGATCTTTAGCAACACAAGGAAACTTCCTCCAGGCCCCAGAGGATGGCCGGTCGTCGGAAACTTCTTCTCCCTTGCCAACGTGAGTTAAACATTTACTTGCACAGGGCTCAAAATACCAACTGCATATACATGTTAGTGCAAGTAAAATTGGAGATGTGCAGGTATTTCTGGTGTCTACCGGTACCTGCACCTGCATTGGTCCAAGTACTGGGTTTTATACATAAATGCCCTATGATGTAGGTGTATGTGGATTGCTATCAGATGCATTGACTGTTACCCACTATTAAGCATAAAATAGATAGAATATGGCCGATGGTTCCTCAACAATTTTAGTATGATCTATAACGGGGCCGCCCTAAGATGCCCCCCCCCCTTTCACGCGCTCGAACTCACGAATCCCTAGTTGCCAGAGAGTGGTCAAGTTTTGATCAATGAATTTTTAACACATTCATCTAAAGAACATACTCGGATAAGGAATGCATTCATATGGTTCATGAACCCTTCACCCTCCTAGTTACAAGTGGCAAACACTGAGGACGTTTTCGTGAATATAACTTCCGATTTTGTGCTGCGCTAGACAGTGAGCCCTGAATTGCCCCCCTTTTGCAATTATCTCTTTTCGGAAGCTGGTGACCAATTTAAATAAAAATGAATACAAATTTTATTTCTATGTTATATTAGCTTTCTTTTGAGAGTAGAATTGTGATTGTGTGTGCTTCTTGTCTCCCGCGAAGAGGGCTAAATCTTTCACCATCCATGTCATGTTTTCATGGGAAATCTTCTTCTCAACAAACATTTCAAGGCCAATTTTTGTAGTGTTTTGTGAAGCTTTATTTCTTATGTGTATGACAGTTGTGTGGCTGTTTTGTACTGGTTGCATATTTATGGACACGAGCCACTAATACCTAGTAACAGGTGACCACAGTGATTCGGCGCTACCAACATTATTGTGAAAATTCTGTCTTCAAAAAAAAAAGGAAAGTTAATATGTGTAAATATTTTTTGATAGAAAAATAAAGCTGTTTGTTTGGACTTGGTTTATTTACCTTTCTAATTATCATAGTCAGTGGCAACAAACACGGCGTACTTATGCATAATATGATCGGCAAAAAATCCGGGCATCTTAGGACAGGGGGCACCTTAGGGCGGCCCCCGTTACTTCCTAAATTCAGAGTGGTGCAGGTAAAACTTGTCTGGTGGAGGTAATTTCCAATGTTACCTGCACCAGTGGTGCAGGTATGCAGAAAAAGGATTTCGAGCCCTGTTGCAGTAGCTAATATATGTCTTCTTCATGATAAAATCCTGTTTATCAATTGGCATGGGCAGCTAGGGATTCCCAAATAGCCTGTAGGCATTTCAAAGTGCCAAAACAAGCTGAAAGAGACAAAGACAAATCAGACAATGCAATTTGAGATGGACGAAATCAAAAGCAAAGGGACTATTCTAAGTATGTAAATGGTATAAAGTCCCATCTACCAACCGAAGACATATTTGGTAAACGTGTCTCATGTGTATTATGTAAACATTAGCTTTTAGTAGGATTTTTTTTTAAATGTGTGGTTGTGTGTGTGTGTGTGTGTGTGTGTGTGTGAATGCGTGTGTGTGTGTGTGTGTGCGTGTGTGTGTTTGTGTGTGTGTGTGTATGTGTGCATGCATGTGTGCGTGTGCGTGTGCGTGTGTGTGTGGGGAGGGGGGAGTGGGTAGCTCTTCTTTGTGTTCTAAATGTTGCTCTATTATATGCCGGCCATTGTGTGTGAAATAGAAAATTACCATTAGCATGCAATTAGTTTCTTAAAATTTGCTTGCAGACAGACAATACTGCACTCAAGTTAATAGTTTATACTAACAGCGATTCATTCATATAGTAGACAAAAAGTTAAAGGTAATCTCATAGCCTTTTAAAGCCTTAGAGACATCGGGATGTGACACACTTTTTTTTCTCGGACACAGTTCAGAGGTTAACAGAACAAATAGGATGTCCACGTGATAGATAAGGATAGGGAAACGTCCTTGGGTAGGGATACAATGTACAAAGTCCTTCAAGAGGCTCCGAAGTGATCTTCGCAATAGATAATGGGTAACCGGAGCTGGTGCGCGCGACATGTTTAAATCGGACAACTCCTGTACTTTCCAAAGAGGTATTTTTGACACAAACAAAAAGTATTTTGTCCGATAATCTAAATAAAATACATCTTAAATCTGTTTTTGCCATCATTCTCCAGATGTGTACTGTGACCTGTTTTGTAAACAGGTAAACAATATAGCCACACCTTATTTATATAGGCTGCTTACAGCGGTACCCCACGAGAACAATAAACAATTACAAATTGTTCACACATTTACATAGCAGTGCGTAACGCTAGCTTATCTTTATCCGTGGACAACCTATATCCGTGTTTTTAAAAAGTATCTATAGAGGGACAACACGTCGAAGGACGGTGGTTTCAAACTGCAACATTTTCAACATACAGTCAAACCTGCCCAAGCGACCACCTCTTCTTAACGACCACCTGGCCATTACGACCGCTTTTTCTCGGTCCCGAAAATTTTGCCCATTGACGTAAGCACTAAGCGACCTCTTTACAACGTCCAACTGGCCAACGCGACTGCGACCGCCAAAAATTGTGACCAAATCCCTGCCCATAACGACCGCGTCATTTTCAAATTTTGATGTTTCATCGATTTTCAATGACAACTAGCACGATTTTGTGCCGAATTCGGATTGCGTCGGTTTTTGACAACCATTACGATGTTATGTTCAAAATAAAGATGGCGGCGGATGCACGTGCGTGTGCTTGCTATTTGCCATTAAATACAACGGAAACCATTTAAACTATGCATCGGGTATGTTGTGAGTCGGTACTCTTCTAACCGACCACCAAATCGACCGCTTTTGCCCGGTCCCCCGGGTGGTCGTCTTGTGCAGGTTTGACTCTATCTCTAAAATGCTGTAAGTTAAAATCACTGTCCGTTAACTAATTAACATCCCTAAATACTATGTTTTTTTTAAACGGATATAGGTTCGCCTGCGGATAAAGGTTAACCGGTGCTTTATTCCAGACTTTTTGTCTTCTGTATATAAGCAATTGGCCTGGTTATAAGTTATAAAAAGCTTAGTTTCTTGGAAGCAATTGACCCCAAATGCATTATGAATTCAACAATTCGAACAAATTAAGAATCATATCCAAACCTTTTGTTGAATCTTCATTCAGTCTGTCTAAATTGTTTTGCCAGTGACGACAATAGACGGTTTGATAAGCACATGTGTTAGTTATGATAAGCATTCTGGACTAAATTAGACAAACATTCAACAGACCCACCAATATGAGTTTCAGAGTTGATTGCATTTTAAATGTATATTAAAATTCACAGCCAGTGAAGATGGCCTAAAAGACGTTACCTAAAAGACGTTACCCTAGTGCAGATTTATATGTTTTGCAAGGAACTTAGTTTCAGTCAGGATAGCGAAGACCATTGTTTGTTCTTCTGCACAAATATATGCTTAACCGGTGAAGGGTTTGGTGGGTTTATGGAAAAGGCTGGGCCGGACGACCGTGTAGGCTACCTTGCCAGGCTACCCATTTTGGGATACCAAATTCATGCATGGGGTTTTGTCCTAGCTAAAACATAGTCATGTTTATGGCAATTCTAAGTCACAGCACACTGGAGAGAAGGCATTAGATTAAATAATTACAACAACAACAGCCTGCTAACAAATACTCTGTAAACGCTTGATAAAGTATATCATATTTTCCTAATAGTCATTGTATTACTGATAGTAGCTATTGACGGCAGCAACTACTGTTCCTACTGAACGATCTGCACTGTAGTACGTATACATTATAGCGTTCAAACGTGTTAATCGCTGACAAATAGCCTTATATAGATAACCGAGTAATACCATTTGTATCATAGACTGACATCCTAGATCGTACGACTGCTAGTCAAGCTGTAAACACGGATCACCTCTGTAGTCAAAGTTACATGTATCGTTAATACTGTTGTATACTGTATACTATTGTATAACGTATATTATAATGTTACCAGGGCCCTTGATAATAGCCTCCGGCTAGTTGGGTAGCCCTGGCTGTATTTCTCATGATTATACAGCCGAATAAATCAAATCAAATCAAATCAACAACATGCATGTGAACGATTAACCAATCATATGCCATCTACTTCAGGGCAAAATGACCGGATCACTGCAGATTAGGCGCCAATGCTAAAATATACAGTCCTAAACGTAAATTACTGCCACATATATAGATATTGTTAATAAAAAATCAGATAATGCACTTCCAAACGTGTATACTGACTTTTCTTATCTTGTAAACAAGGGACATCGCCACCTGGTGTTGACTGATTGGTCCAAGACGTACGGACCCGTCTATCGGGTAAATCTGGCAGGGAAACTGATGGTGGTGCTCTCCGGATATGACATCATTCACGAGGCCCTGGTCAAGACGGCCGACAACTTCTCCAGCCGACCAGATAACGCTATATTCAAGATCATCAACCCACAAAGGCTGGGTAAGTTTAAGCATACATCCTTGGTTCGGCTGAATGTACCTTATTTGTTTGTCAATCTCTGTTAACCCTACCCAGACTTTTTGGCATGCCCTGGCCTGGGAGGGGGGGGGACTCTATATCTAATTATAATTGTCCCAACAAGATATGTAAGATATTAAAGCTATATGAAAACAGTAGTAGTTTCAAGAGAATCTTAAGGCCCCCTCTCACTTGACGTGCGGCACGCTTGCGGCATTGCTGCGTTCGTTGACTGCGGTACTGTTTTGTTATTTTCTCCGATTTGTTATAATTCAGATATTGCGCAATACGTAAAAGTGTGACATAGAAGACCACAAAATACACAACAAGTAAGAAAATTCGTTCTTTATCTCTGAAATTCGTTGAGCATCTTCCGAACGCAGCAATGCCGCAAGCAATGCCGCACGTCAAGTGAGAGGGGGCCTTTAAAATGCCATTGTTTAAATCAAAATTAGTAAAATTTGTGAAATATGCCCTTCAGAAACCCGTTGGCATGGCAACACAAAAATTATTCTCATTATTCTAATAACTTTTTTTGGTAAATTGTTACAAACAAGATTCTAGGAAAGGTCACAAAATTTGGTTGCCTTGGCACGTGCATTTTCGGAGTTATGCGACGTCAAAGTTAACGCAGGCACTTAATATGTAATTTTAACGCGTAAGTGTATGTGGACAACAGATGTTAGCGGAAAATTGATCATCGCGTCTTTTATATGTTTTGTGAGTTTTGTCGCGTGATTCAGCCAATCTGGCTGCAATGCACATTTTGGTCTTTAATAAACTTGAATAAACTTTTGAATTTTCTTTCAGGTATCGCCACGGCTCCTTTCGGCACTCCGTGGAAGGAACACCGGAAGTTCACACTGATGTCTCTCCGGGAGTTCGGCTTTGGGAAGAGGAGCATGGAGGGGAAGATCCTGGAGGAATCACTCGCTTTTCAAGCAGAACTCATGAAGATGGGGAACCAACCGTTCGACATTTCTCGCATGATCCAGAATGCCGTCACCAACGTTATATGCTCCATTGTGTTCGGATACAGGTGAGCTTTTTGCCTTCTTGGTAGTCTTTGACTTTACCAACCTAGGATTGATGTGTTCAAAAATTCGTACTTTCCCAGAACTATCGCAGAATGGAATATGTTATCACCAAGCACAGTAGGGGCATCTGCTCTGGGTGGTTTTAAACACTTGCATGCAGATAGATGTGCAAAAGTTAGGTATGACGGGTCGTTCAGTGTAATATAACCAGCTACTGCCGCGCCGCGTGTCTGCGAAACTGGTGTGTTACGCCGAAGGGCGGTTATACTGGCTATATAGATACAGATACAGATACAGATTGTCATCCAGGCAGATAAAATCAGGAGAAACCAGACTGATGTGCATGGCAGAAGAAAATAGGATCCTGCGAAAATAACTCTGCAACAGACCTGAGTCAGCTTACAGATGTGCCCTGTGTGGCAGAGATTGCCATTCTCGTATAGGACTGTTTAGCCACAGCCGGCACTGTAGGGGTGATATTGATTAGGATTTTATCATGGTCAATATTGACCGAAGGAGGCCGAATGACGGTAGTCTTCCGGAGCGAAAACGTTAACTTTTTTTTTTGGGGGGGGGGGGGGTTGAAATGTTCAACATGGGCTTGTAAGCTTCGGAAAAAGGCAACTAGTGATGGACGTCAGTTTGTAAAAGTTTGTTTGTAACATGACTGAGTCACTAGTTATTTATTATTTGCTTATCTTTTCCTTAGGTTTGAATACAACGACGACAAGTTCATACACTTGATGGACACCTTTGACCGAGGATTTTCCTTCAACTTTTTTACTCAACTCGCCGTCTTTTTCCCCATCTTACGACATGTCCCAGGACTGGGTCGAGGTCCGAAACTTATCAAAGAGGTTCTGGGCACCTTTAGATCCTTTATCAAAGAGGAACTGGAGTCCCATAAGAAGACATTTGACCCCAATGACATCCGGGACCTTAGTGACTCATACATCAAGGAAAACAAATCTCGCGAGAACGACGACGAGACCACGTTCACTGACGAGTACACAGAGTGTGTGCTTTTTGACATGTTTGTCGCCGGCACGGAAACAACCTCCACTACTATGTACTGGGCGTTTCTGTACATCGTTCTAAATCCAGACATCCAACGTAAGGTAAGGACACGCGCCTTATTTCCTCAAGGGTAACAATGCATCAAAGAGGGCCAGCCGGAATCGGACAGCTAGGACAGTTATTTTGTGGCCCTAGACAGTCAGTCCCGCCGATCTCCTATTAGCACCCCGGGGAGTTTAAGCCCGATGAGGTCCACCTGGGAAAAGGGTAGCGATAATTCATTCTGGCTCAAACTACCCGGAGCGCTAACGTGAGATCGGCGGGCTGACTGCCTTGCGTCCCCGAACAAAAGTCGCTAGCTACCCGATCCTGTCTGGCTCCCAGGGTTATCATAGGGGGGATGAGGGGGATCCTTTATCGACGTCCCGTTTTCGTAAGTACGCACGGTTAATTTAAAAAAAAAATGGGTGGGTCGAATAATCAGTGGAAAGCTTAGTTGCTGATTTAAATAGATTATCAAATTTGATTCTTCTCTTCTTCTATTGGTCTGTTAATAGAATTTTCATCAAGCATTGACTACTTTTAAAAGGTGAACACACGTACCTCCAAATTTTCAATGGCTATCAGTCCATCTTGTTCACGGAGTGACCTAGTTCTCGCGAGAATTTTGAGAACTAGGTCGAGACTTGCGTGGACCTTCTGCCCCCTCACCCCGCCTCCTTGCGGAGTAGTGGTAAGTAGGACTTGAGCAGCTCACAGCCATCATTGCTATTATATTGGTCTCTTTTCTGTCTTTTTCTACAGGTTCAAGAGGAGATCCACACCGTGTTTGGACACGACAAGCCACCGTCCACCGCCTACCGTGCCCAGATGCCGTACACTGAGGCCGTGCTGACCGAGGTGGGTCGTACCGCTACCATCGCGCCAACTAGCGTCTACCGCGCCACAACACGTGACACCCGTTTCCATGGATACCACATTCCAGAAGGAGCGACGGTGGCGGTGAGGCAATCGTCTTATTCTGCTTTTTGTTGCCATGTTTTTTTTTCTTTCTCGCGGAGAATATTTTCTGTTCAAAACAAGCAAACAGGCAAGTACTCTTTGAGAAATTTTCTAGACAGAAAGTATTCTGCCGTACCTCAACATGTCTGTTTTGCCCGTGCATATTGAGAAAGCCCACTGCTTGCACAGTTTAGTTTTTTTGGATAAACTAAACTTTACCTCACCAAAACCAAATATGATTGTGATTTACTCCAAATTTTCAGCCGACTTCGTTAGCCTTGTTCACGTCTATTGTAGCTTCCGGACGTGACGTCAGAGACATTGTCGTAAATGCCAGATAACCTGTGTCGCCCCCCGTCTCTGTTCAGCGCTGGACGGCGGGCGCGGATGTATCTGGCATTTACGACCCTCTACTACAGTCGCGTGTCTCTGACGTCACGTCCGGAAGCTACAGTAGACGAGTCCATTTCAAAATTTGGGGTAAGTCCCAATCAATTTTGGTGTTGGTTAGGTTAAGTTAAAGTTTGTTCATAATGTCATTTACCAACACAGATGAACTTTCATGTAAAGTTTAGCCTCTATGCGAATGGTAAAGATTTAGTTATCATCTTCTAGCCTTCTTTAGAATAACCGAAGAGCCAAATGACACGTCTCTTTCATGTTTCGTATACCCAATTATCTGATTAGAGAGAGAGAGAGAGAGAGAGAGAGAGAGAGACCAGAGTCCAATCATCATTAAAAAGTGTATAGTTGTAAACATTGAAAATTATATTGTTTACTAAAAGAGGGGAAATTCATGGTTTTCTTTTTTTGTTGCTTCAGATTCCTGTGTGACGCTGAGCGTTGAATGTTTTAAGATCTCTACTGACGTTTTTCTCCTGGATTTCACTTGTTCTATAGGCCAATCTTTGGTCAGTCCACTACGACCCAGAACATTTCCCGAACCCCGGAAAGTTCGACCCCGGCCGCTTCTTGGACGCTCAGGGACAGTATCGAAGGGACGACCACGTCATCCCTTTCGGTCTCGGTAAGATCATCTTCTCATGCCATATGTATGGATTCTTCTGTCGATTTTTCGACAGATGAGCAGGCAAACAGGCACTTGCCGGTTGGTTCGGCAACCTGTTTGTACATGACGTTTTATGGTAAAAAAGGGTTGTGCAATTCCTTCTCCATCCTCTCGTCTACTGGCAGAACTGCATCTAAGACGGCCCCAGCAGATGCAGGTTTGTTATTCGGATATTTGTTTCCGTCTCCTAGGAGGACTTCCGACCAAGGATGTAGGGGGGGGGGGGGCGTTGGCCCTCCTACCCCTGACTCGTTTAAGCGGGTGTCATGCCTGAACATGCCCCTAAGGCATGCCACTGCCAAAAAGGCCTGCCACTGCCATAAGCTGAAGGTACTCAATTTAACCTGAGTCAAGTAAGGAAAGCCGTGTTAAGTGATGAAAGGTCGGTGGCACAGCGGGATTACGCAACGCGATCTCACTCCATTCTACATCACAGCCCGCCCATCTAACCTTCCATCTAAATACATGGAAATCATATACAATTATTCAGATGGCGGCCGTGACTAGACGTGCGTCGCGTACGCTCCGTCAGTAGATCAATTTAGAGCGGTTTATATGTGTTGCGGAGTGATATATACAAGTTACGTAGATTTCCGTACCAGATAAGATCATAGAGTTTGATATTTGAAGACATCTAACGTGTTTATCGCCATGGGACGACCAAAAAACGCGACGGAGCTTGGGACGCCGGAGCCGCCGACGGAGACAAAGAGATACAGGACCCGGTCCGGCAGTACCAAGCCGTGGAACACACCGGCGAAGAACATTACGGAGTTTGAACAGATCACCGAGGATCACGCAGATGCCGGTAAGACCACGGTATGTAGTCTCAAATTCCGAACCTCACCCGATCGCGTACCTCTCTGGATAAATGCTAACAAAGCGCACTTCAACTCGTCCCTCGAACATGAGACGGGATACAAGTTTGCATGGAAGAACAAGGACACACAGCTGTCAGTTACGGACCTAAGTAAGTCAGCAGACAACAACAAAGTGCTGACTATACATTTCTACACTACTACTGGCACGGTTCTCATACATGGGAAAGGTGCAAAATGGTATGTTGATGACATTTTCCCCGAGCTGAAAGAAGCTGTCAATAATGCAGCTAGCGCGTCCTCGGGACAAAATGGCCGACTTGACAATGAAGAACCGCAAAGTAGAACAATAGACAACAACACTGAAACAATGGTGCCTAATTCAGAAGATGGGTCGTCCGCCATGATGGCATCGGACAGTAATTGTCATGAAAACCAAGCTAAATCAGACCAGACTGCAACAGATTTGACCGTAGAAAAGGAAAATCACGCAGAGAATACAACACCTAAGTCTGTAGCCTCACCCACAATCCGCAAGGTGTTAGGTGGACTTGAGAACATTATTCTGAGCCCCTTCACTAAGACACGTGAATCTACAGGAAAGGGTAAAGAAGCGAAATCTCAGCAGTCCAACCGATCCCGACGCTCTCTACTCAGCGGAAACAGCCCTAACGATCCACCACCGAGTACAGGATACACAAGCGCTGCTGCTGAGGCCATGTATACAACACTAGTAGATGAGATGAACAAACTAAAGACTCTTGTCTACAACAACAAGGTGACAATGGACAAGCAAAGTAGACTGATCGATGACCTGCAGGCTAGCCTTCAGAATAAGAAGAAGGTCACAGAGAAGCAAGCCCAGCAACTTGAAAAGATGGAGATTGAACTCCAGGAGCAACGCCAAACCACAAAAGACCTCGCTGACAGACTAAGCTCCCGGGAAACAGACTACGAAACGCTACAAGCCCAGCTTTTGTCACTGACAAACCATACTCCTTGTACAGACATATCTGCCAAACCGACAGATACTAGTAAGGAATCTCGGAAGGACGACTGCAGAATCCAACGCTTGTACTCCGACGTTGTCTCTGGACAAGCAAATTCGGTAGATAGCACAATCACTAGTGTACCAAAACGACCAGCCTCCCCTGCCCCCCAGATATCGGCTCCGGTTGACAATAAGTCGGGCGAGAACACCACACTTCCAGTCACGACCGAAAGTACATGTACAACAGGCCCAGCAGGCGACAAGAAGGACGTCAGGATTTTTGCAGATTCCCTATGGAACGACGTCAACCCTGACAAAATGTATAGAGACAAACGCTCTAAAATTGACAAAACAATAACATTACCCAAGGCTATTGAAAGGATCAGAATGTCACCAGACACCACCACTGAACTTGTAATTTTACATGTTGGCTCCAATGATATGGACAACAGTAAAACACGACCGGACAGTATTGATGTATGTGTGGAACAAACGCGCAAACTAGTCCAATCGGCTAAAGCAGCCTACCCGAACGCCAAAATCGCCATGTCCCAGGTACTACCAAGAGGGACAGACATGCGCTCTAAGCTAAATTCTAACATAGCAACGTACAACTCTGTCGTCGAGAAGACTTGCTGCGAAGACGATCAGCTGATCCATGTAAGGCACCGGCTCCTATCAGAAGACAGGTCTCTATACAAGCCCGATGGCATACATTTAAGACCTGGCGCAGGGGTGAGTCTGATGGTAGCAGACGTTAAACGCACACTGCGCCACTACCAAGGACCTGGGACAAACAGACACCGCATGGAACCAACTAGACAGAACACAAAGCCAGTGAGGAAAACACCGACACTGCAGAACAACAAGCTACACATACAGCCGCCTCCCATGCGACCACCCTTCAACCCTACTGGATGTCAGCCGCCACCTTTCCCGTGGAACCCAGTACCCCCGCCGCCTCCCCAGTGGAACAACGAAAACCAACGGGCTGGAGCGACATGGAGTGCGTCAAAAGACAAACGTCACATGGCAGAGAAGCTCGTGAACATGTTGACGGACTTTCTGAGATACTGACTTAATGACTAATCTGACTGAATCAGGTAACTAAATCTCCCTTTCTTATTTTTCGACGCCAAACTTTCTCAATTATAATAGCCTAATTTGGACCTGATCCTAATAATGTAGAATACATATGTATACCTACTTGTGTAATGCCCCATTGTTACGTTAATTTTGTATTGATACACTCCGCTCATATGTAACCATGCTCTAACTATTGTCTGTGATACCTCCGGCTTCCCAATTCGGCACCTTTGACCCAAGAATGTCTATCCAAAAGGTAGCACTTAAGTTCTGTTCTTGGAACGTTCAAGGTGGTCTTAGGAGGAAATGTCAAGATGAAGAGTTCGTTTCTAGATTAGAAGAATATGATTTTGTTTGCCTCCAGGAGACCTGGCTCAAGCCAGGGGAAAAATGTAGAATAGAATCTTTTAATTATTTTAGAAGTGATAGGGATGTAAAAAAGACTGCTAAAAGAAGTTCAGGCGGGATAGTCATAATGTTCAAAAACAAACTCACCAAAGGCC
Organism: Branchiostoma floridae; assembly: GCF_000003815.2. NCBI lineage: Eukaryota > Metazoa > Chordata > Leptocardii > Amphioxiformes > Branchiostomatidae > Branchiostoma > Branchiostoma floridae. The sequence goes on along the minus strand of NC_049993.1, from coordinate 3,730,224 downwards.
TTACAAAACTACCGTCAAAACATAAAGATATCCTCTGGTGTAAGTTAGATAAGATATTCTTTGGCCTACAGCAAGATCTGTTTGTCGGCTGTGTGTATTTCTCTCCGGAAAACTCATCAATCCCAGAAACGAAAAACAATTCCCTATTTGATATCGTACAAGATGACATATGCAAATTCTCAAATCAAGGTAATGTCATGCTGCTTGGTGATTTTAACGCCAGAACAGCGTCCCTTCAGGAAACAGTAATTGAAGATGATTGCCTAAACCACGACTCCATAGATCTAAAAGACACGCCTCAGAGATCGAGTTACGACAAAACAATTAATAGATATGGTAATAATCTAATTGACCTTTGTTCGGCAGCCAATCTTAATATCCTAAATGGCCGGGTTGCAGGAGACTTATCCGGTAAATTCACCTGCCACAAGTACAATGGTTCAAGTGTAGTTGATTACTTCATTGTTAGTTCGGAATTTTTTTCCAAAGTTCAGTATTTGAAAGTGAACGACTTTTCTGTGTTTTCAGACCATTGTTTACTGTCTTGTTCTATTTCCACAAATTATTCACCGTACATAAAAAAGGTTCAAACCCTGACTAATCCTCTGCCAAGTAAATACATTTGGGATGATGACTCAAAAGCGAAATTCTTAGAGACATTACAAGCTCGCTCAACTCTAATAGATTTACAGAAATTTATGGATAAGCCTTTCTCGACCGTAGAAGGTGCCGTGAAAGAAATCGAAGACATTATCATACATGTTGCCGACAAGTCATTACGAAAGATTGTCCACAAAAAGAAAAAGAAAAGAAAAAACAAAAATAAACCATGGTTCAACCAGTCATGTGCTGCTCTCAAACGGAAAATCAATCATTTAGCTACAGAATTCTCTAAATGTCCCTGGAAACTCGATCTTCGCCATGCCTATTTTAACAACCTCAAGATTTACAAGAAAAAGATTAAAACAGAAAGAAAACTCTTCAAAGAAAGGCAATGGAACGATCTTTATAAACTTAGCAAATCAGACCCACAAAAATTTTGGAGAGAAATGAAAATTCAAAACCAGGATGGAAATGATAAACAAGATGAAAATAATAATATAAGCCCCGAAGAATGGAAATCTCACTTCAAAAACCTAAACGACCTTGTCAAAAGTAATGAAGCTGACACAGATTTCCATCAACATGTCGGTCAGAAAGACCCAGATCTTCTTCAGACAACGGGAAGTAATATTCAAGTTGACATAGGAAATAAAGAGCATACTGAAACTATTATCAAAATCCTTGCAAATAAAACGGGGAATCCCTTGGACTACGACATCTCAGAAGACGAAATCATAGCCGGTCTACATAAAGTAAAGTGTCGTAAAGCCTGCGGCACAGACTCCATCACCAACGAAATGCTAAAATGTGGCGCAAACCAACTTGTCATGCCACTGAAGAAACTGTTCAATCTCGCCATCCAGTCCGGTACATTTCCCCACCAATGGAGTCAAAACATTCTCGTTCCCATACACAAAAGTGGCAATACATCCAATCCGTCAAATTATAGAGGGATCGCGATTTCTAGTTGCGTTGGAAAATTGTTCACTCTCATATTAAGTAACCGTCTGCAGCACTTTCTAGAAGATAACAATCTATTGACTCCTTTCCAATCCGGATTTAGACAAAATTTCCGGACTAGTGACAACATCTTCGTGCTTAAGACTATCATCGACAAACAGTTGTCTGAACCTGGTGGCAAGTTATACGCGTGCTTTGTTGATTTCAAGAAAGCGTTCGATTCTGTTTGGAGAGATGGCTTGTACTACAAACTGTTATCATCAGGCATAGGTGGACAATTCTTCAGAATCATACAATCCATGTATTCCAACGTAAAATATTGTGTTAAAACTCCTAATGGCCTATCAGACTACTTTAAATCAACGTGCGGCGTACGCCAAGGGTGTAACCTAAGCCCCCTTCTATTCAACCTTTTCATAAATGACCTTCCATCCGAGTTGTCTTCATCATTATGTGATCCTGTCAGTCTCGAGAATACTCCAATTAACAGTCTCCTATGGGCAGACGACCTTGTCCTCCTCTCAAAGTCAGAAAAGGGTCTTCAAGAGTGCCTAAAAAGACTGGACAGATTTTGCTCACTCTGGAAGCTAGCAATCAATAGAGACAAAACTAAAGTGATGATTTTTTCCAAAAATGGTCGAACAGCTAACAACAAAAACTCAAATTTCCAATCACAAGGACAGGTTTTAAACATTGCAAACTTCTATACCTATCTGGGGGTAGATATAACACCCTCCGGATCATTTCAGCGTGCAACAAAACAACTCAGAATAAAAGCCCTCCGGGCTTCTTTCAAACTTAGATCCCTCCTTCTATCAAACTACAACCCATCCATTCCGCTAGCCCTTGATTTATTTAATAGTTTAGTCAAACCAATTTTGCTTTATTGTAGCGAGATACTGGGAACAACAGTTCAATCACGGGATCTCATCCTTAACGGAGTAACGGAATATCCAAATGAAAACATAAGACAAATAGTATCCAACATTATATCTCCGATACTAGGATCGGATGTTAATATCCGTAGAGTTAATCGTGTCGGTAAAAAATCCGACCCACCATCTAACCGTCCGGTTCTGATTCGACTCAGCAAGTACAACGATAAGTTACAGATAATATACCATTCCAATACTTTAGCAAAACAAAACATTACGGTTATCCAACCTCCGATTTCTTACGAGGTTTCCGACCTAGAATATGTTCTTCTAAACTTCTGCAAGATACTTCTCCGCGTCCCCAAAAGTTCAGTTAACGCTGCCGTAAGGGGAGAATTGGGCATGTTCCCGCTATACATAGATACTCAGACTCAACTGGTTAAATATTGGATAAGATTGAACAGCCTTCCGAATGACAGAATAGTGAAAAAGGCATATAATGAAGCTGTAAGACTAGAACAAGACTGGGTTATACATGTACGAGATACACTCTGCAGACATGGGTTCCAAAATATTTGGCTGAACCCTACCATTAGCGCCAACTATTTTGGAAACATGTTCAAGGAGCGCCTTAAAGACGAGTTTCTATCCAGCTGGCGACAAAAAATCAAAAGTTCCAGTAAACTCGAGACATATTCAAAAATAAAATCTGAATTCCAGATTGAGAAATACTTGCTTTCGGTCCAAAACAAATCCTTCGTAGCCAATACAACAAAACTGAGAATTGCTTCACACCAGTTAGAAATTGAAAAAGGCCGTCACAATAATGTCCCAGCAAGCCAGAGACTGTGTCCAACATGCAAAGAAGGCGTAGAAGATGAATGCCATTTCATGATAGAATGTCCGACTTACATAGAAGAAAGAGCTAAATTAATGCAGACGATAAAGTACAAATCACTACCAAAGACAAACAGAGAGCTATTTCATGTACTTATGTCATGTCCCGACACTGTTTCCGTTTACGTAGGTCAATACATATATACATCCATGCAGAAAAGAAACCTCATGATATCAACTTAATTTGTGAACATTGTCATAGTAATGTAATATACTAGACGATAAGATCCTCGCTGTGTCTCCTCTTCATCATATTGCTTGTATAAAATGGAGCCCGAATGCAGTATGTATAAAATCGAGCCTGAATGTAGTATGTATTAGATTCATGTTATTAGCAAATAGTTCATGTTATTAGCAAATAGTCTGTAGCAACATTCTAGATTTGTTTCACATCGATGCATCATACACTATGTTCCTTCGAACATTGCATAACCTTCATCTATTGTTACTTCTACTACTAGTATATTACTAGTTGCCTTATGCATTATAACGTTACCTAAGTTTGCCATACATTGTACCCGTTTTACAACTGTTGTGCAATAAACTTTGACTTGACTTGACTATAAAATGTTATAAAGATGTTTTTAGCCCATGAAGAAAACATGATTTGTCCATCTGGTAAATAATTAACCCCAAATCTCCTAAACAAACGTTGGGATATTTGCCCTATCTGCCCAAGAAGAAATGACTAAACCCAAACTGCACCGCACTACTCAGACACTACAGGCACTGCTAAAGATCTATAGTTTGATAGATTAGAAAAAAAATCATGCCATCTTTAATTCTAACATGAGAAATGCAAGAGAAATCCTGATAACGTTATATTCATAAGACAGGTAAAATTGTTTTGAAAAATAGACAGAATCATTTCAAAACTTTTAATGAATTCTACCATAGGGGGTAAGCCTGTATTATAAACTATTCTAGGTGAAATACTTCATATTTTAGACTCTATCTTTTGTCATCCTGCCACCTTCTACATTATCACAATACTTTATGCTGTCGATTTCTTAAAATTGCTTGCTGACTGACTTGGGAGAAGGAAATTAGGTCTTATGTAACAGGTCACTAACATATTGAAACCGGAAGATACCACAGGTTCTGTCCATTTTGTCCAAAACAAATTGAAAATTGAAAGTGCCCTAATATGTTATTGATGTTCCAAATACAACAGATTTCAAAATACTAACGTTAATTACGTAGATTTGACTGTATCGTTAGATCCGATGGCTATCATAATGCTAATATAGGTAAATACATGTTTAGCCACCTAATTTTATGGAGGTTGTATAGTAGAATTTTATTATTCTATGTAGTTTAATTAGTTGAATTTTGATATCCATTCTGTTTTTGTTTCTTTTTCTTTTCGTATGTAATCTTGCACAGGCCCGCGCATGTGCCTGGGAAAACAACTGGCGGAGATGGAGCTCTTCCTCCTCATCACGTCCCTGCTGCAGCACTTCACCTTCAAACTGCCAGAGGGCGCTGATAGACCGTCCACCATAGGATTCAACGGCGCCTCCCATGCGGCCAAGAAGTTCAAGCTCGTTGCTGAGCCATTGGCTTAGGACAACGCTTGACACCACGGCCAAATGCATCCTTATCGAAAGATTTGTAATACTTAAAGTATGATCTTGGTCAGGCTGAGGACTTCTGGGGATGTCTTAAAAATGCTACTTAGTGTTATCCATGGCTCTTTGATTTTTCTCTCTATAGTTCGCACCTGATTACATGACAAAATCTTATTCATATTTCTATGGCGTCATGATTATCCAGAGCTACGCCTCTTTATACCAAAGTAGTTCTCCATCCCTAAAAATCCAATGTACAATGTTAATATTTTGGTCAAAGATGCAAATACTAATTTGGCAGTTTTTGTAGATATCATCAGCAATTGATTTCTGGTCAATTTTTTTCTAGATTTTTAAGGGTACTTTCTGCAGTGGGCGCTCCCTGTTTTTTGCAGTATGTGAATGTATTTGCCTGCCGTAGTTCCTAAGTTTAGTTGGTATCCCATGCAACAGTATTTTTGTTCTGCAGTAATACTATATACAGACTAAGTCAAGTTTGGGATGCAGTAATGACGCAACCCACTTGTATTGTAACCAGGGAACCATCGAGAAAGTAGTTCGCTCCGACGTTCATCATATACTATATACAGTCGCTTCTGGATCTAACATTTAGTATACACTATATAACTGTTATATCGCTTCTCTGCTGTTTCTTCTGGGCACCCAGGCTACTTGTATTGGTCTTAAAATTACCAAAATGATAATTCTAAGACCAGGTTTGTATTCAGCATGTACCATTGTATACCATTTTTCCTTGTATCTTCAAGAATAGGGATATAATATGGTGGTCTTGTATATTAACTACCAGATTTTATTACCCCTGGTACTCAATCAATAAGGATTGTTCATCATTTCTGAACTAGAATTGCAATTCATGACGATATTTCAATTCAGCATGTTTCGTATACCAACCTTTTTCCATTGTATCTTGTAAGACTGCAGAGTATTGTAATCTTGCATAGTTAATTAGATGATTTTATCGATTTTACCTTACAAATTAAGACGCAATATTTATGCCTTTGATTTGCCATAAATCTCTAACGGTATGTCCGATTTCGATGACATAAAAACAATTGTATTTCTTTCACTATGACATTTCTAATAATATAAACAGCTATGACAAGTTCGAAATTTGTGTACACTATTCCCCATTTTGAGATAGCTACTTTGACCTTGATTTTTAAGACAAATAGCAACATTTCATAGAAGATGCCCGTATGTTACATAATGAAAAGAGAACTACGTATTACTATGTAATAACATTGACAGTTATATTTTGGAAAATGTCAGTGTGAAATTTTGCTCAGCCATACTGGGATCATCTAACGATCCTGTGTAATCACCATCATACTTCTCGGCTGATTGTTTGTTTAAATATTGCAGCTTTATCCTTATTGGCGGATATAAAAATTAAGAACATAGAAGATAAGGTATTTTTGGTGTATAGTCGCATGCTTATTTAGATGACAAGGATGAAAATGATAATTAGTATCATGACAAACTTTGTTCCATGAAAATAACACAACAACACCGCAGTAAACAAACCTCGCAGTGCATCACCGGTTTCTCAAGTGCAGTAAGATACCACCATAAGGGTCACACCCAGTATCCATATGTATATGTCATAGTTATGTGGGCGAAGCCACACATTTAGTGTTCTCTACAGATATTCCACCCGACCAATCAAAACTCAGAAAAAATGGAACCTGTAGCATGCAGTCCACGTTTCCAGCTTTTTGATTGGCTAACATTCTGACTGTCTGGTGGATACGTCAGGGGTAAACCTATCAACGCACAGGTCACAAAATGGCACTCGGCATCGCAGTATCACAAAAAGTAGGGGTATTGAACGTTGGGTAGAACCGGTTACGGGGCCGAAAAACGTTGAAAATGCAGCAAATTCAGAGCATCTAATCGGCTAAATAACAACATAAAAATGCCCCACAAAAAATATTCTAGTATTCTGTCCAAGTTTTAGTGAAATACCTTCGATTATAAGCGAGAAAAATAGCCAGCGGAGGCTCGCGGGTTTTTTCAAGCAACGCAATACATTTGTATACTTGTTAAAACGTGCGCTCGTAACATGTTGTAGCGCTGGCTCAATGGGATTGTTCACGCGTGGTAAGCCAACGCTCTGGGATCGAATCCGTGGACAGACAATGTTTTTTAATTTTTTTTTTGGCGACGCCTCAGGGGCGGAGCCGTTCTTATAGCACTGCGATTGAGTTGCCAGGAATTCTAAAAATTCCACGCATGCATTCCCTAGGGAATTCTTTTTTGCCTACATTTTGCGGGACCGGTCTTTACATAAAGAAGAGAGGAACTCTAATCTTGGGGCATGGAATAGCCACAAGGTTAGAGTTTGTTTGTGCACACTATTAAACTCTATATTACAGCTTTTTAAAGATATTTCATATTAACTTTCTGCATGTTAATTTAGACCAAAATGTCACAACTGCTTGTTGTTGTTTTAGATAGGCTTTCGTATAATGAGTAATGTTACGCCTGGCCCTGTAATGGACACTGGTTCATATAGATGCCGTTTTGAAAACTGTTTTTGATATGTCAAGTATAAAAGATGCAGAGATGAGATTTTCCTTACATTGGGCACGGTACGGTGGACATTTAACTCAGACTGACCGTGACTACATGATGCTGGCCTTACTTTTACTTAGCCTTACTGTGTGATGGAAGTGATGTTTTGTATGGGTGTTTTCATTTATTTGGTGTGTTTTGTATCATGTGCGTTACCTGAATATTGCTATTTCATTGATTTCTCTTTTTTTTTGCTTTCATGATGATGTCACATTTGATATTTGTTGGGATATATCGGTACTCCAATTCATCCGCAACTGGGATTCTTGCTGGCCAGTGAATCCTTCTGTAGACCTGCGGGGTACCTGTGGACACAAATAGACAAAAACACATAAATAAATAAATGCCATTAATCTGCTTGTTACAATACCTTTTATGCAGGTATGCTCTTCTTGCAGGTCACATGCAAAGCAAAGTGTGTGAGCCAATTATGTTTACAGACTTCATCGATGTTTTAAATGTTGATGGTCATATGTTTGTTAATTGATTATGATAAATTACAATGACTAGCAATGACATATGAACTATATGTTACCTAGCTCAACAAAATCACAAATACATCGTCCGATTGGGCTTTATATTTCCAGCTTTACGAGACAAGGGGGCCCCAACCCGCCCCACTTTGTCCTGACGTTAAACCCTATCTGCTACTCAAATGTCAAGGCCATACTTTGTTCGCGGGACAAGAGATACATTGAAGATTTTTTTTCACTAATCAAACAAATGTTCTTCTTTTCTGCATAAAGTGTTCATAAAATTTCACTTTGTACACCTACCAAAACCGGATAACATGAAAATCCATTATTTCCGTCTTGAGCAAATCCTCTTCGGACAATACATGTATTATTTACAAAAACGACGCTGTAATTCCAGAATTAGCTTCTAGGGGACCTAAACTTATGTCATTTTCATTTCTTCCAAAGCACAAGATCTGATGACCACCCACAGTTGTGACCATAGAATATTCAGACATAAGACATCAGAACCGGGAGTTTCGCTGCCGAACCAAAAGAAGCCGCTAGGAGGCTTATGAAATTTCATTATTTCCAGTTTTCATCACACCTGGTCATAACAGCGCGCCAAGTACAAAACCAATCCATCCTGTCGTTCTTGAGTTATTTGTACACAGACAAGTAAACACTACTGAATAGGTTGAAAAGGTCGGTCGAACACGATTAAAAGTAGCTGAAACTTTAAATAAACAGATATACTGAAGTTATCTAGCAAAAAATCGACCAAAGAGCAACTAAAAAAATTCAATATCTAAGTGATAATCAATACTTCAGTAATGTTGAGCCAGTAGCAAAATTACAACTGGGTCACTCGCTCGGATGACGGCATACAATTTATAAAACTAGTTGATACAATGGATCACGCTCCAAAGAACATTTACAACGTAAGTAAAAAGAACATTATTTTATTTTAGTCGTAGCATTAGCGAACGGTCCCTCACACACAAGGGGCACAAGCGGTACTAATCAAGAGATGAGGCAGGCGCGGCCAAGCCGGTATGGTCATTCTGAGCAAAGCGTTTTGTTTAATAGCGACCACGAAAACAAAAAAGACCAATTAGAGTAAGCCATTTTGCGTAAAAACGTCCATCTGTTCGACTGGGGTTGGATCATTACGGTGAGATGGAGTAAGACAATTCAGTTCAAATTCCCCTTCCGGAATTCCCCTGGTCGCCCCCATGCCTGGCTCACAGCGGCTGTGGAAAACGTGTTTTCGATCCCGTGTTTATTCTTCGCCAGGAATCGGGACAGGGACGGTACGCGACATGAACGGTATAACCATCGTATTTCTGACACAAAGAAAATTCAAGATGTTCTTTACTGATAGATATATGAACTTGAATAGGCATTTTGGTGCCATACTGACACGCAGGGCAGTTTATATTGACGTCTGAGCTAAAATTCGCTGAACACTTTCCAAAAACTTAGGGCGATTCCAGCCTGCTGACGAACAACTTGAAATAAAAACAGAGTCTGTGACCATCTATACTTTGCTCGAGCATACAATTTGCAAAACTTAAGTTAAAACTGTGGACCACGTAGAGAAAACGTTTTACCGGTGGAAACAAATTAGCCACACAAGACTGCCATACCACAACTCAAGACGGAAAACAAATAGATATGTATGAAAAAATTCACAGTCGAAGATATACGCATCAAGCAAGAAAATAGAATCCTCAAAGTCCCAAAATAACCAGAGCTTGCAAGAAGTGATTCATTTCTAATACAGACTTACTTTACCTTACCTAGTCCCATCCTCATTTGTGATATTGCAACTATAGCACGTTTATCGTCACCGATAACACACCATTAAAAATATCTTTCGAGCTACGAATTCACTTTACCTTAAAGCAGATGAGCGGACACGGGGGTTGTTTACGGGGTAACGGTTGATTTCAATTAGCTACCCCGCTGACCCTGGGCGGCGATAAGTCGAAGGGACGGAGAAGAAGACAGGGTACCAGAAACAGGCCCATGATTGAATGATGCTTAGCAGACTGGGTCGGTACTAGTCTACCCTTGGAGAACAGTGTTTGAAATGACGGATTTCTTCACAAATTACAAAAAAATTACAAAAAAAATGTAAATTACATACATTTAGAAGTCACAACTTTGCTTAAATATCAGTCAGTCTCCAGTCCGATCTCAAAAATATCCACACAGGATAGATATTTTGAGATTGGACTGGGATCTGATATTCAGGTCATAACATACCTTGAGACATGTCAGCTCGTCGGTTGGTCGGACGGTGGACCAGCAATTATCTTGGGGTGCCGGGCAGTCATTCCCGTAACCCGTCGACCGAGAAATAGCACTCCGGGAAGTTGTCGAGACCAACAAGACAAGAACTCCCCGCTAAATCACCATGCCCCCCGAGTGGTCATCTATGTAGGCGGGAATAACTGCCTGATACCCCGAAAAAAATTTCTTGCCAACGAGCTAGCCGGTTCCCAGGGCAGTGAGTTCATCTTGCCGCGCCTCTGTGTGCCTTGGCCTGGGCTGCTCCAGAAGCGCTCTGCCAGCCCGCTCCGGTGTCACCGACTCGACCCGCTGACGACTTGATCTGTACTGAAAAACAGATAGCTGAACACGAAATGACTGCTTTCAGGTTCACCGTCTGATTGGCCACAAGCCCGCAGCTGACCTATCGCTGACCAATCACTTATGAGAATCGCCTTTGCTATTTTCAATACTAGAGGATTGATGAACTGAGTGGTCACATGTCGCCCAGATGTCGCCCAGATGTCGCCCAACTGTTGGGCTGATTCAGCATCCTGGAGGATCTGTTTGTTGTTTGACCTCATGTAACCAACTCGGTTTGACCTAGATATGTCATCAGTGATACACACCTTCCTTGGAAATCCCACGGGCCCCACCCCACCTATGATACATCATACAGCCAATATCATCGAAGCAAACAAACATTTTGCATTCGGGCTATGTCTCACGAACTTGAAGCTTGCACCCACATAAGTCACACATTGCAGGTGTTTATGTTGAAACGTAAAAATCTTCCCGGCAAGGTGTCAACCCAACCCGAGCGGCCTTTCTTGTGGGTTATGGTATGGTCAGTAGCTGGTGAATAGAGAGCTGTGATGAAGGTACCATTTCTTAGAAGGGAACAGGCCCAACTCCTCTTAGGCAAATTATTGTACCAAGAGCCAGCGTAATCTTAGTTTTATAGGTGTATATAAGCGGCAATTTTTGGTGACTCCGTGACTCTGCGAGGGTGCCCCTGAGTTTTACTTTCGGGTTCACAACGGTGATCTCAAGTTCTTTCACTATTAGCGAAAATCATTAGTGCCACTCAGTGTGGGAAAGTAGCGAAGTATTTTTGTCACATGTGCTCTATGTCCGACATCTTTGCATTTTGGGACACATCTTTGGGAACAGCTGTACTAGATATCACATCAAGAGACGTACACTGTACCTGAGACACATTAATACCTGTACCTAGCCCGTCGAGGCATGAATGTACAATAAAGGTCTTTCATTCATTCATTCATTAATACTGTCGAAGTTGGGTGACTTCGATGGGTTTTCGTGCAAAAATAATTACACGCCTCGTCACTGCTGGTCTGGTTGCTAGGCTTTTTCCATGACCCACACAGATCAACTCCTCGGCTCTAGAGCCAACAACGCATTGTCCCTAAGGAAATTCCACAACAGAAACACCCCATCCGTTACCCTGATATAATATTGAGATCGGTGTCGTCAGGCTAGGCAAAAGGCGTCTCAACAATATTTCTACCTCTTGAAACTGAGCCCATATTTTTATCAGGGAAGTTCGTTCTGATTACATAAATATAGCTAGAATATGTTTATGTGATACTCTGCTACATTGTATTCTTTGCCCCGAGTCAACACGGGGTAGAAGCCTCACCAGCTAATATCAACAAACAACTGTGACTGATGAACCTATTCAACAACAAACAGCCGACCTTTCAAAACAGGCATGCTTACTGTGACCTCAAAACAAAAAAGGAAAACTGGAGAATGTATAAGGAATTATCAGGATATGATCAATTATGTGCCAGCAACAGGTATGACAGACTCTAAATGCAGAACTAAAGCCTTGTAAAGTGCCCTGTTGTATGTACATTTACGTTGTAAGTTGATCACTATCATCAATAGATATTTCTTGATAATATTAACGTTACATGAAAAAAAGCAGAATCTAAAAAGAAACTCTCCCATTGATTCGATTTTTTAAAGATTTGTAATATATCTAACGAAACAAGGAAGTGAAATATACAAATACAAATGTAGAAACAAAAACATTTACCTCCAGGTTCTGTAGGTTTATATCCAGTTGCGTTCTTGGCCATTTACTAATTCCTCATGTACAAACGTCCGTTCCTAGATCCTGGAAAATCATCGTCCTTCTCCAAGTTCGTTCGTTAGTTTTCCAAGTTCAAACCCACTTGTGCCCCATGGCGGGTTTGCCCTCGGGGAGAGTAGAAACCCCCAGGGCGGGCCTGGTGCTTACACAGAAATTTGGCCACTACCATCGGTTAACTATTACTTATTCGCACAGAGTCGATTTATTAGCTCCCCTCTCTTCTCTCATCTATCTGTTCTGACCTGTCCTACCATCACTCCTGTTTATGTAACCGACGGGGACAGACTATCAAAACCACATGCCCATTGATCATGTCATTCTCTGAGCGAGCCGCCTCTGTCGACCGTCTCAAGAGGGCACAAGGCACTGTCTTCCTCAGACGTCTATAGAGTGCTGGTCAGCAGGCAAATGCCCCTGCGTCATGAATTTCGGAGGTTTCCATATGGAGCCAAGATGTGACAGAACCCTAACTTGAAATAAGATACAGTGTAAATCCAGATCAAAATTGTTGTTTGTTTGTTTGTTTATTCTTTATTTAACTAGGGTAAAGCATGTCGCACTAATCATGACAAAGCAGAGGTTACAGTCGGGGGAGGGGTGACATTTATATGTTAGTAGAATGGTGTAGTGAGCCGTATTTTTTTTTATTGAACAAACACATGAAGGCAAAATAACAGCCAAGTAGCGGCCCACTCAAGTTAAGACAACTTATTTCGGTGCCGCTATTTAAAAGAAAATACGAAAAACATATGATTGACAAGATGCAGTAAATCTGTGCAAATGGTATACTAGTGTATTGACTGATGGAAGCGCAAGTCCTGGTACCCCCCCCCCCCCGGAAATAGAGGTCACGAAAAAAAAACATGGTTATAAATGGCCAGTTTGCACAATGAAGTTCTGAGTTGAAGACATAATCAAACAGTTTGTGGAATAGTTGCAAAGGGAAGTACCAAAAAGTAGTAAATATTTGAGTTTACCATCAGAGAGAGAGAAAATATCTAAAAGATGTCCTACGATCCTAGAAAGTTTTATTTTCTAGTTTTAAAAGCCGTATTTTGTTCAGCTCAGACCCAAGTGGTCTAAGCTTCGAAAGCTTCGATCCTGTCACCGGTGTTGTGCCCTTGGAAAAGGCACATTACACGACTCTCCGTCACTCAGGTGAAAATGAGAACTTAGCTTCGGCTCGGACTCGGATTGGACGTTAAATGGAGGTCCCGTGTTTGAGGACAGCCACACCCTGAGCGTGTAAAAGAAACCACACACTTATCGAAAAGAGTAGACCGGGTCTTACCCCGTGTGAGCGGATCAGTTAAGTCTGTTACGGGCTATGCAGCCTGCCCTTTCCAGTACAAACCTGGTGTGTTACACATGCGACAGTTACCGGATGTGCAATACAAACAAACAAACAAAGTAGTAGACACGATTTCTTCTTCTCTTCGGTCGCGGTTGTAGGCAGGCGTAATGAATCCTGGACAATACCCCCCTCCCCCGGCTCTTGGGGAGAATGTAATTGTGTGTTGGGCCTCCTATCGGCTTTTTTGGAACTGCAGGGATGGGTTTTGCTCTAGAATTCAAGCATAATAACTCAACAACGAGTTATTGGGTCGTCATATTTTTTATAGATATATAGATATATTAAATGACGATTTACATGGTTAGATACAAATCGATATCTAATTTGCATAATTGATAACTAAACTTAACAAATCCGCTACACTTCATACCGGGACTCATAAACATGTGATATATGTGAAATATCGCTATAAAAACGGTTAGGATATTAGTTGTGGAACTACAAGCACTGTTGTGTCCTTCCATGATCATGACCGGCTCGGGTTTGACATTGTTTTACTTTCATTGTTCCATACGTGTGTGAGGCAGTGTTGTGATAGAATATTTTATTCTGTACATATTTACATGGATTCACGACAACACTTTTATTCCTTTTACGTACAACAGCTCTTGACTAGTCCTTGCGCCAGGCCCTCTACCCCCTGGTCTGTCTCTCCTGACTTACTTGCCTTACTTCTAATCTGAAATCTGCAGGCCGGTTAAATCCTTCCAGATGACTCCGTCACATGGTCCTAAAAGGAGCCGTGGTTTCTTGCCCGGTCTGTGTTGTGTCTCCTTTGCGTTTGATGTAAAGAACGATTTCATACCGTCTTTGCCTAACAGTACAGCCAAGTTCTATCCGTTGTTACCTCCATAGAAAATGGAGGCAGTGTTGTTTCGGTGTGGCTGTGTGTGTGCCTGTGTTTCCAGATATTTGTGTTCCCAGGTTTTGTGGTCAACGTAACTCCCTGGTATGTGACCTTGGTATTGCAGAAGAATTTTCGCTTTTTGTATCTTTGTCCTGGATGTGAGGTCTTGATATTTTGGTGGCAAATAGCTTTTGATGTGAGGAAGAAGTTGTGTAGCCCCCCACCCCCATCCCCTCCCTAGCAGCTTCTTCTGCGGGGGCATTGTTCTTAAGCATTTTAAGGGGTGTAACGACTACAGTTCTGCTTTAAACGTCCTTAAATATCTATATTATCAAGCAGAAATAATGTTCGATCACTGGATCCTTTGTTCTTGTATACAGTTTATCCACATAGATAATATTCACACAAACAGAGCTATATGACACAGATATTACCAAGATAATGACAAGTCACCAGGACATTAATCCTTCAGAACAATCTTACATTAGGACATTGCGTTGTGTTAACTACAAAACAGAGTTACTTCAGACAAATGTCACCGGGCACTAACAGTGGACTGCCCTTCCTTGCACGAACTGTGGCCTCATATAGAAATAAAAACGAAAACTTTGGGGGAACATATGAGGATTTATGTGCCAGCATCAGATATGACAGACTCTGATGAACTCATAGAACTAAAGCTTTGTAAAGTGCCCTGTTGTATGTACATTTACTTTGCAAGTTGATCACTATCATCAATAGATATTTCTTGATAGTATTAACGTAATACATGAAAAAAAAACACGAAAAGAATCTAAAAAAAATCTCCCATTGATTCAACATTTCAAAGATTTGTAGAACATCTAACGATACAAAGATGTGAGCTATACAAATAGATAGAAACAAAAACATTACTTTTCCAGGTTCTGTAGGTTATCCAGTTGCGTTCTTGGGCCATTTACTAATTCCTCCTGTACAAACGCCCATTCCGTAGATCCTGGAAAAATCATCGTCTTTCCCCATGCGTTCGTTCTCCAAGTTCAAACCAACTTCCATGTACGGGACCCATGGCGGGTTTGGCAGCAGGACACAGAGCTGATACATGGCTTCTCTTTACCGATCTTGCTGGCGGGCACATTATTCCGGGAACACCCAGACTGGTTTGTTTGTATTGCTTAAATTGCAGTAAACCGCCTCATGGCGTAACACATCAGGTTTATACTTCATTCAAACCGGGAGGAACCCTTCTCTTTTCGATAAACGTGATGGGTTCTTTATCGGAGCTTTGTGTGTAGTGGTTCATGGTGGGGTTTATTCCACGGTGTTTAATTATGTTTTCCAACAGGAAATACATTGTTGCTGTATTCTTCTTGTTTTTTTTTTAAATCTCTTCAGGTTCTTCTGTCATGTTTGAACACCTCTATCACTTGATATAAGTCGAAAACAAACGAACGGAAGTTAATGATTTTGGCACGTGGGTAGTTTGATCAGAGACGAGTACGACGAATTACTATTATTACTCTAAGTCGCACATAACTTGCATGATTAATGAGGAAACGAGTACATGCTACGGATGTAATACTAGGAGTGAAGGTAGCAATAGGAAAGGTGCATATAACGCACAATGTTAATATGTGACGCATTTTCACAATTGATACAGATACTTGTTATTTCCTTGAATGGTACATGTACATGGTCGGAACGCGAAAACCCGTTTTAATGTAAAAACCACCACCACCGTCATTACCTTCCCACCAATGTGTTGTCGACGCGGTGTTCATATGGTGTTAGTTATGGCCTCATACCGGACTTTTGTTGTCTAATTTAAAATAACGCTTCATTATGCAACTTTTATTAAAAAAACAGTTCTGCTGGAGATGTTTTAGTTTCTATTGCAAGAGCACTTATCCAGTAATCAATACAAAAAATGTCCCCAAAATCCGACCGACCATAACTGTACGTAAATACTATCCACAAAGAGGGGTTTTCCTCTCGTGAACCGCTGACCGCATTACTCAGGATAAACAAACGTACACGTCCGGGATTCCCACTCGGAGTAATACAGGAACGAGACCTTATGTCTCACCCAACGACTTCGTGGAAACAGGTTGTCCCCCGTTCTTATCTACTGGACCTACTACCTGTTCCCGCTTATCGCTGATCAGTTAGATGTTATCTCTGCTATCTGTACTGCTGTCACACTGTTCCTACTGCCATCAATCGTACGGGGTGACTGTTAGCGGCTGGTGCGTTACCACGATGGTGTTTTTTTTTTTTTAAGAGTACAGTGAAACTCGTATTTGCTGTCTTGGTTATTAGCATGCAAGACCCACTCAAAGAAAGTCAAGGGTCCAAAATTATAGCTCTACCCATCACTGATGACCATACTCAGAAAGCGACACTATCAGCGAGAGGCGAGGACTAGGGGTATGGGAATGGGCCATGGATGGGAAGGTCCCGATCTGATCGGTCAGGGGCCCACCTAGACCCACGTGTAGGTTCAGGGAGAGAAAGCAATAGTACCACAATTTGCATGCACAATAATTGAACTACATACTGTAAATGCAGAAATGTTTGCGGAGCTTGAGACGGGAGGGAAGTTTTGTCTCCCCGCAAGCTGACAGGATATGTTGCATGCCCATACGTTTTGAAAAAAAAGTCGTGACACACCACAGGCTACGAGTATAAGTATAAGGTATGAGTGCACCGGGGCTTGAGACGGGACGGAATTGTGCCCCCAACAAGAGGAGAGTATTAGAAGAGGATATAACGTTATGATCTAAAACTAGAATTTCAATGTTTTAGCTCAGAGTGGCCCACGCACGCGACCGTACGTAATCGGGTCGGCGTTCAGGACGTGTATCGGAAGGTCTCGGAAATTACTAGGGGTGGGTACCGGTACAGAAAATTCAGGCCCAGGTCCGGTTCAGGTTCAAAGGATCATGTCCAGGTCCGGACCTGAACCTGGTAGGTCACCACCCCCATCCCCCAGCAGCTTGCTCTACGGGGGCGTTGTTCCCTTAACTATTTTAAGGATGATAGCGAAACAGAATAACGACGACTTTCCATCATATTTAGTATGCAGGTAGTTTAGTTAAATGTGTACGTAATAGCATGGTGATTAAGCAAATTATAACTTGATTTCAATAATTAATGACGAGAATCTGTAATTGGCTATTTATACAGTGTATGCGATTCAACTGTGGCGGTGTGTTCACATGCAGCTATTGTACTAGGTAAGACTTTGGTACTTTGATCCCGCGGCTACTGCTGGTGGAGTGCTTGTTGTAGTGAGACAGACGAAAAGCCTCGGCCGTGATGCGTTTGATATGAGACGTCTTTGACAAATTCCAAACTGCATCCCTCTCTGTATCTATCCATACTAATTCAAAGCGTTGATGTTGCTAGACTCCTTCACCGGCCTCTCTGGGGGCCTACGCTACCTTGTCCAAGGCTGTGTTACAGTGTGTAAATTGACCTCACCTTACATCACGCATGACGTCAATATAACATAGTACAGACACTTTTTTATCAGAGTTAAAAGACAGTGATGATTACTTGCACTTTACGTCATGATTTCTAAAGATGACGAGCAAATTTAGACTACAGCACTTTTGAACACAGTTATATGGTAACCAGTCCAGCTACTTACTTCGGTTAAGACTTCTCAATACCTACTTTAACGAAAAAGTCCAAACCGTACCGCCGTTACCTTCTTACTAATTCTCACGTCGCCAGTGTTTTTTTTAAAAACCACACTTTTTCTTTTTGCTGCATTTTCGCGAAAATGTTGCCTTTCTTGTTGCTTCTTTTCCTGCGATTTTTGCTTTTTTTTCCCTTCGCCCACATCCTGCATTTTTTTCAAAAATGTTGCCTTTCTAGTTTTGCTTTCGTCATTCGTCATGTATTACATTATTGCTAAAAATCAAATTACTACATTGCTATTGGCTTACAACAAATAATCCTACCAAGTTTAAACTTCTCGTATTCTGTCATCTCCTTTTGAGTTATGTCTCAATATTTAGACTGAGGTACAGGTTCTGCCGATTTCTGGTAAGCTCCAAGATCAAGGTCATTATGAACAAAAGTATGGTCATGCGGAAGATGTTGGAACTGCAGATACTGCACGCAAAACTGTATCACTACATCCTTTAACCCCTTATCAATCACCATAACATTGAACGTTATCATGCCTGTGTACTGACTACATGCGTTCTTCACGTGGGTTATGATGTGAGCCTTACATAAACCCTCGTCCTTACAGTGTATGTCTATGTGATACACCCTGCCACGGGGTGTCATGTAACTCCCGCCGAAACTAAGACTCCTGGCGGCCGGTTCGGTCGAGTCGACAAGGATGTAGCAACCTGCTTTTACAAACTTATTCATGTTGGACTCAGAAAGGTTGTGCGGATCCCAGTCAACAAACACCAGGCCCTTGGACAGAACGTCAGCGGAGAAGGAGGGTGGTAGCAGGCGGTGGATGTCGCCAGTAGGCCGGTAGGGGGCGAGGTTCGGGAGGGAGATTTGGAGAGCACTCAGTCGGTCCCTCGCGGTAGTTGCGTCCCAGCAGCGAAATTGCATGGTGTTCTGTAGAGACAAAGTAGAAATTGCGAGCGTTAATGATGATGATGGTGTGTGCTTTCAGATTTATCATTTCTTTCCCACAGTCAGATTTCGTACCTGGGGTCCGGCAGGGCTGTTTGCTAATACGAATAAATAAAGTTTATGCCAACAAATATGCACAAAGCAGCATTGGTCTCTTTGTGGAAATTTCATGGGTCTCTCTCTCTCTCTCTCTCCCCCCCCTCTCTCTCTCTCTCGCACACACACACACACACACACACAAACACACACACAGACACACACAAACATATACAACATACACGCATAACACACACGCACACACAGGTACACACATATACACACACATATACATATGCACACATTACACACACACACACACACATACACATATATACACACATATATACATACGTACACATCACACACACAAACAAATTACGCCTACACAGGCAAACACACACACCTACACACATACATGACATGACACACAGAAATAAACACACGCTATAAGATTTTATTACCTCCATTTTAAACCTCAGCCCATTTCACCATACTTACAATCACAGACCCAGCGTTCAGCCTTCTCCGTGCATTGCCAGTACCATGTACATGTAGAGTTCCCATGTCGGGGCGCTCGATGTCTGTCACCGCATGTAGTAAGTTGGGGAGCCGCCCTAACTTTTCAATAATCTTCACCTGTCATTTAGAAGAAGACACATACTGTCATCCGAAAATAGTTTCAACAGGTTGGTAGATCTCGCCGCAAAAGCGCCACCTACATCGCTACATGATATAGCGGCGAGAAGCAGAACTCCAGTTAGAAGCTCTGAGAAAGATGTCTGACAGACAACGAAATTCCAGTAGGTCAGAAAAACTGGTTGTGTAAAAGAAAACTCTTACTCCAAAATACAGTCATACTGTCATGTCTTCTGGGACTGCCCCCAGTTGATCTCTTTTTGGGATGATGTTCAATTTTTGTTCATGAAAAAAAGACAACATTTAAACCTTTTAACTCTTTAAATGTAATTTTTGGAAACTTAAATCGGGGGCCCCTGTTATTGGTAATCTCATAATCCTGTTAGCTAAGATGTTTATCTACAAAAGCAGACAGTCCGGACACTTAAGTTCCAAGTCCTTTATTAAGTACGTCCACTTCTTTCAAGAAGTAGAGTATTTGATTGCAACAAAAGGGGGAAATCTAGAGAAGCACAGAGGCATGATTTACTCATTATCAATATTTGAGTTTATTTCTGTTTTGAGTTATGATTTGGGACAAGTTGATTTGACTTTGTTTTGTTGTGTTGTGTTGGTACTAATGAATAGATAATGATTTAAAAAAAAAATGATAAAACTCACCACAGCACGTGGCGTCGTTGCTGCCATGAACATTTTTGACACACCCTTGCCTTGCCATTTCTTCGCAGCGCGCATGGTTTTAAGACAGATTACTTGCCCACCGTCTTGCAAGAACAGCACATGAAGGAATACCTAAGGAAGGAAAACAAAAGGTAAAGGGAATTTAAAACCCTTATCAGACTGTTTTTTTTTAATCCTTGGACTTGGGTTTCGAAACTAGTCATTGATCATCGTATGACCGCTTAAGGTGCACTCTCGCCGCACTTGCGTCAAACTTGCGGCACTGTGGGGTTCATTTCCTGCGTCACTGTTTTGTTATTTTCTCCAATTTTCTTTTATGATTTAGATATTGCGTACTACGTAAAAGTATGACTTAGAAGACGACAGAATACACAAAAAGAAAAAAAAAAATCGTTCT
>NC_049993.1:3682992-3708722 GCF_000003815.2 Branchiostoma floridae | reverse complement strand
GGTAATACGGGCTGGCACCGTCTAATCCCGGAGGTGGAAAAGAATCTCTATCACAGCAAACTCCCTTCCACTGCAAACTCCCTTTCCGGCACAAGAGAACCTTGAAAATCGCGAACCAACGCCCCCCCCCCCCCCCAAAAAAAAACCAAGCCCCGTTCCGAAGACTGCAACGGAGGCTAAAACTATATCCGTTGTATTTCAAAACGGGGTATTTACTAGGTACATCAAGCCGACGGGTAGTACATTAAGAATGCAATATATTGCACTTTGGAACCAACGTTTGTCGACGTGATATCCCCAAATACCCTGTTTCTAAAAGCAACGGAGATACGTTACCCAACGGCTAAATGTGAACTAGCGTTAACTACATTCACGCACACTTCTCCCAGAAGAAGAAAAAAAACGGCAGAGAAGATAGTTTATCTCCACACCGACCGTTGGTGGATTTCTTATGACTGTAGAAGATCACAGTATCATCTGCATACATTGACATGTCACAAGACTGGAGACATTCAGGAATATTGTTAACGTATATGATGAAAAGGAGGGGCCCAAGTATTGATCCCTGAGGCACGCCGTACTTTACGTGGTGAAACCCAAAGCTTTTATGAATAAACAAAGGTTCAAACAAACAAACTCTTACCACTTCTCCATCGACCTCCCAGAGGAGAAACATCGTATCTGGATCGTCCACATAGTTGTGAAACTTGGCCGGCAGGTAGTCAAAGCCGTCCCGAAAGGTATCCGGGGACGCCATGTTCATAACGACCTCGTAGTCGTCGTGACTGACGTCTCTTACAGTCATCCGGGACAGTACGTCTCCGTCCTAAAACAACAACGGCATAGCTTCAGTACAAGATAGATAGATATTTATACAGAAATCGCAGTGTCAGAGTTCTGTCTGCACTGAATTACATCTAATTTACAAATGTTACAAATTATGTAGGTACAAAAAAAAACTTTACACAGTCATATACAAACTATAAGTTAGTAATAGTACACCGAAAAGGAGGTACTCAAATAATTTTAAACAATAATGTAAGAACTATACCCAGTACTATTACTATATATATATATAAGCTTAAAACAGGGCATTCCTCTGAGAGCAGGGTAAAGACTTAGTACATAACAACTGCCTCAAGCATACCTCTCACCACTAGCAGATATGCGATCAGTGAGGAATGAAACGCCCCTCAAAAGTCATAGCCAGGAAACAAACTAGAAAGATCTTACAAAATAAATTGTGCGATATGATGAGTAATTTTAGATCATAATCTAACAATGGATATACATGTTCATGTTCAGGAAAAAATATACAAGGCACAGACATTCTGGTGCTGTGCCAAGGATAGCCGCCAGGGAGACTAGGCTTGATCTTGACGTACCCACATACCTAATATCACCCCAGTCCATCTACCTGTTATTATGTATTACTGTTCACAGATATTCTAAAGGACTGGACACACATATACATACAGTAAACACAGACACACATGTGTACAGACAAATACACACACACGTGCGCATGCGCACATACATACACACAGAGAGAGAGTGAGTGAGAGAGTGAGAGAGAGAGAGAGAGAGTGAGAGAGAGAGAGGGAGAGAGAGAGAGAGAGAGAGAGAGAGAGAGATAGAGAGAGAGAGAGGAGGCCCACACAGTGATGATTCCTCCAAATAAATGACTGTATCATGTAATAACTTATCGACATGTGCCCCTGTTAGAAATACGGTGCATTTAATCATGAAAATAAAGTTAAAACCATATCATTTTTAAGGGCCGTTACAATTTGCTTTTTGTTATATTTATAGGAGGCACTAACAGGGAAAAAGTCCGTACAAAAAAGGACATCAGTGACCAGAAGCTGCTATGGACGGTCTGTTTATATAATGGTAATATGAGATATTGGAGCACAAATATTGTCTTCGTTTTCTTTATTCGCTTATACAATGTAGATGCTTTTGTCATTACATAGAAACAGTGGTTCAAATATCCCGTACTGACCTATAATTATAGTATAAAGGGATCCAAGACTATACATTACGTGTGGGGCTTTTTAGTCTCTATTGTAAGTGGCACTACTGCAATATCGTTTACTGTACTTAAAGGGGGCCTCCTTGCTTCACAAAACTTATTTACCACCACGCTTCCCTGATTAAACAATGGTGTATTTACAAAAGAACATTAGGCCAAAGTAAGTAAATTCCCTGCATGGCACCCTATGCAGAGTGCAAAAATAATGAGATGAGTAAAAAAAATGGCTAAATTTTCAAAATAATAACAAGATTTGAAGTGCCAAAGCGTTGCATCACAACTAACAAGGCATTCATCCCTGTTTTAAAGAAGTCAACTACAAAAGTGACACTAGTGTGGTATGCTGGTATCACTTGCCACGTTGGCAACTATATTCATGGCTTCCATATTGGTGACACCTTTACAACTATCCAACAAGTTTTGTTTCTGCAACTATAGTCATGGCTGCCTCCCTAGTGTCACTTCTACAAGTATGATTATTAGGCTACAACACAACCTATTTTGGTGTATCTGACTTTCCCCGAAGAGGAAAAAAATATTCTTGTTTTTTAATCTGAAATCAGGCGAAAATTAATAAGCGCACGGATGTTATCCATAAGATTTACTTGCTGTGGCTTTAGGCATCTTTTCAAGACTGTCACAAGTTTGTTTTTTTTGTTTCGCTATAGCTAGGCTTAGTCAGCTCTAAAGAGATATACCTCGCATCGTGAACACATAGATTGCTGTTATGCGCCATAAAAAGTATAGAGGACTATTGACCACAATCTGCGAGGGATGGTATGTTTGCTCAGTGGTATCACGAGTTAGAGATTTCAGGTAAAAGGTTGTCTTTTTCCGTCAATACTTTCATCAGGATGGTTAACCAATTGACCAAGGTCTTCTTCGTTACGCAACTTTCGTTTAATAATTCAGTAGACGTTTTGACGACCATCAGTAGTATAGTAGGGACACGCTGACTATTATTTTTCAGGCGGTGCAAGGTGGTGCAGGTCAGAGGTTATCGTCTGACGGCCTAGTCTAGGGGTATTTTTCTGAGCTCTGGGTAGGGGTGAAACAGGGGTCAAGTCGACCTTTTGACCCTCCTAGGTAACTATGACAACCCCCCCTCCCATCTTGTGGTCTAGTTGTCACAAAGAAAAAAAAAACACATGACAACGACCGTCTGATTTTTTCGTTCTTTTATTCTCTACTTTTAAAAGGCAGCATCCAACGTGAACTTTTGCTGTTCAGAGGAAGACATCACCCCCATCTTCTGGTACTCTCCCACCTTCTTCTCAAAGAAGTTGGTCTTTCCCTCCAGAGAAATGTTCTCCATGAAGTCAAAGGGGTTCTCGCTATTGTAAATCTTACTGCACATGAGTTCTCCCAGCAGCCTATCTGCGACAAACTCAATGTACTGTTTCATCAGGTCTTGATTCATCCCAATCAATCTCACGGGAAGAGCTTCCGTCAGGAACTCTTGCTCAATCTTAACAGCATCGTCGATAATCTGGTGAATGCGCTCCTCACTAGGCTTATTGACCAGGTAGCTGACCATAAGACAGGCAAAGTCGGTGTGTAGACCCTCGTCTCTACTGATCAGCTCATTGGAGAAAGTCAGCCCCGGCATGAGTCCTCTTTTCCTTAACCAGAAAATTGCTGCGAAGGCCCCCGAGAAAAAGATCCCTTCCACAGCGGCAAACGCAACTACACGCTCCCCCCAAGTGCTCCCCTCGTCGCCACTCCACTTCAGGGCCCAGTCAGCCTTCTTTTGTACACACGGTATGGTCTCAATGGCACTGAACAGACGCTCTCTCTCATGTGGCTCCTTCAC
The DNA here is from genome assembly GCF_000003815.2 of Branchiostoma floridae. Lineage (NCBI taxonomy): Eukaryota > Metazoa > Chordata > Leptocardii > Amphioxiformes > Branchiostomatidae > Branchiostoma > Branchiostoma floridae. Next base: position 3,704,874 of record NC_049993.1, on the reverse strand, counting down.
GTAGGTGTCGATTAAGAGACTGTACATTTCAGAATGGATGTTCTCAATGGCTATCTGGAAGCCATAGAAGCACCTTGCCTCAGTCACCTGCACCTCTTTGGTGAATCTCTCAACCAGATTTTCATTGACTATACCGTCACTAGCTGCAAAGAATGCCAGGACGTGTTTGATGAAGTGTTTTTCGTTGTCATTTAGTCTCTCCCAATGCGCCAAGTCCTTAGAGAGATCAACTTCCTCCGTTGTCCAGAATGATGCTACGGCCTTCTTGTACATGTGCCAGATGTCGTGGTACTGGATGGGAAAAATGACGAAGCGTCTGGAGTTTTCACGCAGTAGGGGCTCACACTGCTTCTCTCGGTCTACAGAGACCTTCAGTACGGACAGCTGGTTAGACTTCGGTGGCTGCGCTGAAAGCATCTTGCGGTTGTGTGTGTGACTCACAAAATGAAGCGAGCGCTAGCACCCTCATACCATTAGATATACCCCAGCATGTCACCATATATTTGCATATATGTATATATATTGTATGATACGAGTCGGTCCTCTGATTGGTCCAGACATGTAGAGTTTAGGGAATAGGTAGTTTCTTAGCTCAGGTCGGGGTGAAACGGCCGTCAGGCTGACCTTCTGGCCCACCGAGGTAACTATGACAACCACCCACCAAAACACGGCCCCGAGCTGACCTCACCGACGCTGAACACTGCCATTGTGTTACGTCGGAAACAAGTGGCAACCCCGGCTTAGTGTGCATACGCCTTGGAACAGCTAACTGTACCCACAGAAGCGTCAATATGCCAATACAAATGTGCTAATGGACAAAACAGAATGTGTACAGAAACGAGCTGCTAGGTATGTCTTGAAGGACTACAGGAACACCACCAGCGTGTCGTACCTACAGAACAAGCTGGGCTGGCCGACCCTGCAAGAAAGGCGGTGTCAGTCTAGGCTAGTTCTACAAGGCCTTCCACGGACTGGTATCTATAGCCATACATCAATACATCACTAGGAACACAAAACCCCACTTGAGGACACCCACTCCGCCTTAACGCACTCTCTTGCCGGACTGAAACATACAGAACCAGTTATTTTCCAACAACACTGAGTGAATGACACAAGCTACCAACACACAGTGTCACTGCATCATCACTTTCTAGCTTCAAGAGGGGGGTTGGTCCAACACAATTGAGCCGCCCGCCCTCCCAGATGAAAGTCGGAGACTTTCCTTTATCCCCGGGCACAGTGTATTGAAGCCATTGTGTTACGCCGGAAAACAGGACACAAAAGACGGGGAGGGACAATAGACCCAGCTGTGTGCACACCGCTAACGTGGTTAGAGACATGAGAACTAACGGGCTCCTTCAAGGAGAGGTCGTACGGCAGCGACCACGGCCCATGGTGCACCAAGATAAGACAACGAACGGGGAATTAAGCGCTTGCCGGACTTAACGTTTGCCGTACACTGTGACATGGCCGGCCCAGTCTTCTGGAAATTGGGAGGGAAGGCGGAAATGTAACTGACTTTATCAACAACATCATCAAAAGGGTTCTACGCCTTGCCATAGAGAGCCAGCGCAGAGCGGGGAGAGGTTCACCGTTTTGTCACCGTTTCGCCTCACTGATTTCACTTGGGCGGAAGTGGCACGGCCGCTTTGTTTCCGTCTTAGGGAGAACAGCCACCGGAAGTGCATCATTCAACGTGAACGGACATGCCAATATTCGGGCCAGCCAAGCTTTTCAGTATAAAAAGAACACGAGCGAGGCACTGGTCAGTTAACGTGGTGGTCACCCCGTACTTTGGATTATACCCGAGCTGTGCCCCGGATTAATTACCGCAGTACCGCTACGGACGGAGCGTCTCGTTCTTTCGGTAAGTGGAAAAACACTTTCTACATATCTTTGATCATCTGATAGAATCGCTCAAACAAGCGACAGTTGTTTATAACCAGTGTAAAACTAGACTATATGTTACAATATTTTCTCTGCAACAAAACGTGTTTTGAAGAAACTGTTCAAGGATTGTACCAGGGCATTTTCGTTTAGCTTTCGTGTGGAGTGTCGAGTTATGTTTAACACTAGGGGATTCGTGTCGGTACGAAAACTCTTGTAGTTGTTGTGTCATGGCTGTAGTAATTTTTTTAGTAAAACTATACACGCTAGATTATGTGATAAGCTATATCATCAGTATTTGTTATGTCGAATGCTACGTATGTCTTTACCAATATTGAAACGTAACAGTACGTGTGTCACAGTTTTTGTACCGAACGTTTCCTCCGCTATACCGAAACAAGTATTCCGTACCGGCAAACCAGTTTTGTTTGGTGACAAAAGACCACCGATGCAATATCAGCCCTTGCTTTGTTTGTCACGGAATACTGATGAGTGTGTGGTCAACATGACAAAAGCACTGGTGAAACAACCAGAGGGGCGAGTAGATACGAATTCAGCTTTTCAACCAAAGCTTTGTATGTTCTTTCAGAACCTACCAATGATCGACACTACCGTCAAACAGCCATGGCTTTCACTTGTGATACGTGTGGAAAAACCTTTGCCCAAAAACGTAGTCTCACCCGTCACCAAAAGTCCCACGACACCACGACCTACCGCTGCGAGATCTGCGACAAAACCTTTAACCGTCTCGACAGTTTCAAGCGTCACCAAAAGTCCCACGACCCGAACGCACCCACGCACGAGTGTGATTTTTGCGGCAAAAAGTTTCCTAGACGGGACAACCTACTGCAACATCGGCGGCTGCACGATACACCCAAGCCGGGCCCCACGTTCTGGTGCCAGCCGTGCAACGTGGCGTTTGACACTGCCCACGCCGTGCAGGTGCACAGAGAAGCCACACACCCCGTGGCGTCTACCTCCCGTCCACAAAAGAGGGTTTCCACAGCAGACGGGCCCAGAGCGAAACGACGCCACATTCAACCCGCAGGAGACGACGACGAGTTTCCTTTTGCGGAAGATCCGGAGGACGTGTCGGAAGAGTTGATTCCCCAAGACGATGCCGGGGCCGTCCAAAATCTGTACAGACAGAAATGGTCCATGATCAGGACGCAGTTCAAGCGGGGACAAAACATCCAGGACACGTACAACTTTAGACTGGAGTCCGAAAATCCTAGCGATCTGGCCGACAACGTATGGGCCATTTTTGGCGACCAGCAAACCGTCTTTAAGATCAACCTGTCGTTCGGGTTCATTCTCCAGGACGGGGAAACGGGGGCACTGCGATATTTTTACCCTTGTGAAAATAATAACGGGTTTTTGCCAGAACCTGTCCAAGTGGAAAACGAGGATGGTATTCGACGGTTCCTGGACAAGATCGAAGAAGTCGATCACATGGAGCAGGCACGCCAGGAGCGCCCCAACAGCAAAACGGTCCTGCAGAAGATGGTGAACGTCACGTTTTACGTCCACAAGATCAAAGACCATCCCATCGGTGCCCCCGGGACGCTGACAGACTACGTCAGGAATAGCAGGTCCATCATCGCCCTTTATAGCGGAACGAACGGCCCGTACACGGACAATCTCTGCTTTTTCAGGTGCCTGGCACTCCATCGACAATGCGATCGCACCAAACTGGAAGGTACGACCAAAAAACTCTTCAAAGAGTACCTGGCGTGGGTGGGTAAAACGCCCAGGCAGTTCAAAGGCGTGTCTCTCAAACATCTAGAGGACATAGAGACATTGTTCGAGGTCGACGTGTACGTCTATGCTCTACAGCACAATAACGATGAAGGCGCCGAAGATGGCGATTTCTTTGCGGAGTTGGTGAGGCGTCCCCTGTCTACACACAATAATACGATGTATCTGAATCTCTGCGAGCAACATTACAGTTACATTAAGGACTTTAAGACTTACGCCAAGTCATACGCGTGTCCGCAATGCGGAAAGAGATGGCCGCACCGCGGTCATTGCGAAAGGCACATTCGCACGTGCGACGGTAAGGTGAACAAGGAGTATCCGGGAGGCGCCTACCATCTACCGCAGACCATCTTTGAAAAGCTGCAGGACGAAGGGATCGTCATCCCCGAAGAAGATCGTTACTATCCCTACCGCGCCTGCTTCGATATAGAATGTCTTCTAAAACCACTGACTGATCAAAAGACGGACAAGATGACGTGGGAGGCGGCGCACGAACTCTTGAGCGTGAGCGTCTGCTCAAACGTCCCTGACTACACCGACCCAGAATGTTTCGTGTCCGAAGGCGACCCGACAAAAGTGGCTGAAGACTTGTTGAATTTCCTACAGCAAATCAGTCGTAAGGCGTACTCCCTTCTGTTGGAAAAGTTTCACTGGGCGGTGCTCAAGATGGAAGAAATTCGGCAAAGGGATTTGGAGAAAGAGGAAAAAGAAGAAGAAACGGAAGAAGAATCCCCGAAAGACATAGTTGACAAGGCGAAGCGAAAAGAAAAACGCCGGAAAGAACATTACATGACCAAACTGATTGAGGAACTGACCAAGTACATGAGTCAGCTGGTGGTCCTTAGTTTCAACGGTGGGAAGTATGACCTTAACGCCATCAAAAAAGTGTTCCTCCCGCTGCTGCTGCGATCGACCAGCAAACTCCGCCCCATCAAGAAGAACAACACGTACATGTCGATTGAAACGGACGACCTGAAATTCCTGGATCTCATCAATTATGTGGCGCCGGGCTTCTCCTACTCGATCCTGCTGAAGGCGTACGGCTGCCAGGAGACAAAGGGATTCTTTCCGTAAGTAGACGGCCTTCTTTTGTTTGCATTCTGATGTGATGTGACCGACATTGTGTTAGAGCGTGCTATGACGTGTTATTTTTTGTCCCATTGACATGACAGGTACGAATGGATGGACAGCTTGGACAAGTTGGAGCACACGCGGCTGCCACCACGAGCCGCCTTCCATAGCAACCTACGCCAGTCAGACATCTCGGAGGAGGATTATCTGTACTGTCAGCGCGTGTGGGAAGAGCAGGGCATGACGACCATGAGGGACTTCTTGATATGGTAGGTCGTTGTACGTTATCTCGTAACACCTAGACGATAACCTAGATTGAGCGGAGCGGTTGGACTTAACAAATCACGACTAATCTTTGTTCCTACAGGTACAACAACAAGGACGTTAGCCCCATGGTGGAAGCCGTGCAGAAGATGACAGAGTTCTACCAGGACAAGGGCATCGACATGTTTAAGGACGGCATTAGCGTCCCGGGTCTAACACTTAAGTACCTTTTCATGAACCTGCCGCGCGATACTTACTTTACTGTTCCAGACAATGAAGACGTGTACAGATTGTATAAAGACAACATAGTGGGGGGACCCAGCATCATCTTTCATAGGTACCACGAGAAGGGCAAGACCTACATCAGGGCCGACGAGATGACATTGTCGGGCAGGGAACCGAAACCTTGTCAAAAGGTCATTGGCTACGACGCGAATGCGTTATATCTGTGGGCCCTGATGCAGGACATGCCCTCCGGCCATTACATTCGGCGGAGAGAAGACACGGGGTTCGAAAGAGAATATTCCACACCTCAGTGGGGACGAATGGCCGTCGACTGGTTAGACTGGGTGGCCCAAGAGCGGAAGCTCGCCATTCGCCACAAATTCAATAGCACCGAAAAGCGCATCGGGTCACGTCGAATTCCGGTGGACGGTTTCTGTTCGGACACCGGGCAAATCTTTCAGTTTCACGGCTGCTATTGGCACGGTCACGCCTGCTCCTTGACCAGAGGCCAAGTCTTCAACGATCGTCGCGGCAAGTCTTTCGCGACTTTGCGGGCGGAAACGGCCCAAACGACCGAGTACCTGCGAGCGTGTGGGTATACGGTCACCGAAATGTGGGAATGTCAGTGGAGAAACTTGGTAAGAGCCGACGTCCGATTGGCGTCTTTCTTGGAAGGCCGCAAGACTCCCACCGAACATCTTCCCGACATGACCGGCGAACGCGTCCTCCAGGCTGTTCGCTCGAAGGAGTTGTTTGGAACGGTGGAATGCGACATCGAGGTCCCCGCGGATCTCAAGTCGCGCTTCGCCGAAATGCCTCCGATATTTAAGAACGTCGAGATTTCCATCGACGACATTGGCGAGCACATGAAGGAGTACGCCGAGAAGCATCGCATTATGTCCAAGCCCAGGCGATCGCTCATCGGTAGTATGTTCGGTCAAAAGATCCTCTTGGCTTCGCCCTTGCTCAACTGGTATCTCGACCACGGCTTGAAGGTCACTCGCATCTACCAGGTGATGGAGTACAGACCCAAGCCGAGTTTTAAAGCTTTCGGAGATGCCGTTAGCGATGCGAGGCGCAAGGGCGACGAGGACAAAGCCAAGAAGATCATCGCCGACACCATGAAGCTGATCGGTAATTCGGGTTACGGCAAGACGGTCACCAACAAAGAAAAACAAACAGACGTCGAGTATTGCCAAGACGTCGTGACCGCCACTCGAAAGATCAACACTTTGCGGTTTCGGCATCTGATCGTGGTCAACGACGACAATTTCTTTGAAATTGAGTCGGCGAAGCGCACCATCAAGTTTAACCTTCCCATGCAAATTGGCTTCTTCGTTTACCAATACGCCAAATTGCGTATGCTCGCCTTTTACTACGACTTCATGTTGAAGTTCGTGGACGTGTCCGATTTCCAGTACTGTGAAATGGACACGGACTCCGCTTATATCGCCATCTCGGCGGACAAGCTGGAGGCCGTGATCAAACCCGACATGCGGGAGTCGTACAACCGCGAGAAATCTGACTGGTTTCCCCGAACAGACACCAAGCAGAACGCGGCTTACGACAAGCGCACTCCCGGGCTGTTCAAAGAAGAATGGTCCGGGAGCGGTATAGTCGGTCTGTGCAGTAAAACGTATTACTGTTTCGGCGGAGATGACACGAATGAGGACAAGTTCAGTTGCAAAGGGGTGAGCAAACGATGTAACGACATTAACCACCTCAAGTACCTGAACGTCTTGCAGACCAAGAAAAGCGGCCAGGGCATCAACAAAGGGTTTCGCGTGCGCGAGAGCGAAATACACACGTACACGCAAATCCGCGATGCCTTTTCGTACTTCTATCCAAAACGAAAGGTTAAGCATGACGGGGTCACCACTCTCCCTCTCGATATTTAGAGAGGCTAGCGTGTCATTATAATAGTATAGTAGACGCATAAATAGTACTGCTGGCCAGACTTGACGTCATTTGCGGGTATGGATGCGAGAATACACCATCCATGTCGAATGGTTCTAGCGGGCTGTTCTGGCTCTGGAAAATCTTATTTTGCTCAAAAACTACTGACGACGGGAGCCAGTTGGCTTGATCCCGGGCCTTTTGAACACGTTGTATGGCTGTACTCGGAGTTTCAGGACAAGATCCACCGCGAGCTGACTTCGAAACTAGGGTCAAAAGTTCAGTTCGTAGAGGGCCTTCCCAACAATTGGAATGACGTCATTAAGCCGTCATGCCGCAACGCGCTAGTGATTGATGATCTCATGATTGAGTCGGCCAAGGATACGGATCAAAGAGTTACAAAACTGTTTACCCGAGCCAGCCGTCATCGTGACTTGTCGGTGATTTTTCTCGTTCAGAATTTGTTCTTTCAAGGCCTAAGAACCATTTCTCTAAACTCCAGTTACATCGTCCTGTTCAAATCGCCAAGGGATCAAAGCATGATCACCACGTTAGCGCGGCAAATGTACCCGGGGCACGGTAAATTTCTTCGAGAGTGTTACGAAGACGCCGTGAATAAGACGACGTACGGGCATCTCTTCCTTGACCTCCATCCCGAAACGCCTGAGGACCTGCGCGTGAGAACCAACATGCTGACGCCGCAACCCCAAGTGTACCTGAGAAAGTGATAAAACGTTCCGTTCGTCCACACCACGGTCTCATTTTGCCGAAGATGTCGAAGAGGTTACATCGTCACGCCGATTGTCTCCGGGTGTTGAGCAAGGCCAACCCGAAATTGCGAAAAGCCATTCTGTCGTCCGCCCCTAACGATCTCTTGAAATCGATTTGTGACTGCACGCACAACGTCTTGAAGGGCAACGTTCGTCTCACACCGGCCCAGAAGAAAGGTCTGGCTCGGCACAAAGCCACTCTGCGTCAGCTTGGCGATAAGAAGGTTCCCCTGACCAAGAAAAGACAGACGTTGATCCAGAAGGGTGGGTTCCTGTCTCTTCTACTCAGTCCTATTATTAATGCAATTAGTTCCTTATTTGGAGGTGGACGGAAGTAACGCCGCTCTGTCGTCATGGAACACAGCAGAAAGATGGCACTCGTGCCGCAAGAATTGCTATCAACGATTCAGGCTAAGCAACAAGAACAGACCTCTCCCCTGGTCAAGACCGCCGTTACCTTGGACGAGGAAATGAAATCGGTGATGGAACGACCCGATCTTCCGGACGACGAGAAAGCTACCTTGTACCAACAACTCTTGCAGCGTTATTTGACGTACAGAGATAAGCGTCGCACAGAGCCCGTCACGGTCAGGGTATTGTCCTCACCTCCTACCGTCACCAACACCGCTACCACGGACGCCACCACGGATGAAAAGTCCCCCAGCACCCCCGCAGCCGGCGGCAAAGAAGACAAGAGCATACTGGAGGCCTTTCCCAAGACCATGAAAGCTCGCGCACGACAGATGCTCAACGTCATCAAACACAAGGGCGGTGACATCATCGGTTATAACGATCAGGGACAGTTGCTCTACAACAAACAAGTGGTCCCAGGCTCAAATGTGTCCGACTTGATTAGAGACGCGATGCAAAGGAGGCACGGGTTCAATCCCACCGGCTGGCAATCTTTCGCCAGGGGCCTGGCACGCATCAATGCGCCGGAAGCCGCTATCAGGCACCCGACCCGGCTGTCCGTGATCCAACGTCACAAGAGCCGCACCGCCCGTGGTGAAGATCTGTCAGACGGAGAGAGCGAAGACGTCCTCCCAACACCCCAACCCAAGCGACGTCGTGTTGTCGCTCAAAGAATCCCAGGAAAGAAGTGGAAAGTTGGCAGTGCAGGCACTACGTCATCTGCAAAAGGGAGCTTCTCGGAAATGTCGTGGACTTAATAGCGTTAACAAGTAAAGTTTCCCGTGATTCGGACGCGGGCCTAGATATAGAGACTGGTTTTCCATTTATTTGTGTGTGCGATTGTGTGTGTGTGTGTGATTGGGTGTGTGCGGAAAAGAAACCACGCTATGACCGATGTACGTTTTCATGATATTTATTCATAACAACTTGCTACAGTCAATACTACACTCTAAAGCTATATCATATAGTATATGGTTAACCATGCATACGTTAGTCGTTAAACGCTCGATCAAAGTCTTCAAGGGTTCTCGCTATCTGTCGCATGACGAGCTCAATGTCGACAACGGGAGCATCTATATCAAAATGACGCTCTATAAACTCTGCTACGGATACATCGTTCAGTTCTAAGTCACTGCTAAACATATCGACTATGTTAGTCATCGGAATATTTCTGCATCTGTGCAAGAGGTAGAACAGGCAGTGCTGCCCACAGGTGGTAGACAGTCTAGCTTGTATCTGGCGCTGGTTACGAAGCCACGGAAGGCGCGTATTTCTCCGCAAAAATCTTAGTATAGGGCGGGGATACAGATTAGGTGCACGGCCATAAGAATCAAAGAATTCGCCCCGTCCTTCCCCGTCGAAATAGATGGCCAGCCAATGCTGTCCGGGCTTATTGCTTGGGTCAGTATTAACGACGTAAGCGCTCGGGTAGACCCGTACACGCCTCGGAAGCCGATCTGAAGCAAAGACTCCGCGGAGGTGAGGTGCCGTGTTCTTGTCGCTCCGCAAGACGGCGTACATCTGTCTCGTGTCCATCTCTAGTTGCTGTAGTCAAAGCTGATGTTTCTCTGCCTGTCAATCTCCAGGAGATTGTCGAATTCAGCGAGGACCACCGCCACCACCGTTTGATCCAAAGCCTGTGCAAAATGCAGCTCCAGGCGAAGGTTTCCCTGTCTGATTATGTTAAAATGGTCCCCACCGAGGCCGCAGAGGTCAGGACTTAGATCGTAACACCACACCGTGAAGCCCTTGTCGTAGTCACTTCTCGCGATCTGGTTCCCGCTGTCTTGCCCTTGCTTGCCTGTCGTTCCAAACAAGTTCATGTAGGATCTGACGTACTGTCCCTCGGCAAAGTTGGGTGTCAGCGCTTTGTGAGGCACCTCCTGCCCATTGACGCAGAGACTGATGTAGTTCAAGTTAAAGTGTTGAAAGTTAAAGGGGTTGGTACCGAAAGACCCCTGGAATGCTGCGTTGTCCACCAGAGCGATCGCCACGCGTTTGGGGACCTGTCCCAGGAACAGATTGTCGCTCGACACTGAATGATTACCACGGGGAATTGTAAAAGGTTTTAATTGCACCCTTTTAAGGGCATACTTGGCCGTCTGCTTGTTGAGTTGACTTTCGATGGACAGCTGATAGGTGGGTAACAGGTTGACCTTTCTCAGAAAGACGGCAGCCTCCGTGATGACAATTTTGAACTGATCTCCAGGCGACATCAGACAGAATTGATGTTTCGATCGGTGCAGCTTGATTTTAACGTCGACTTTGCTGAGCAAATAGCGGTCTTGATGGAACAGGTCGACGTGTAGCGGTCCTATGAGGTCCACTTCGCGACTGTTGCGGGTCATGTTGGCACGCTTCACCAATCCTTCATTTGCCACTGCGTCCTGATCTGCCGGGTTCGGGTAGGGGTCGACCAAGTGAAGTCGTCCCGGCGTGTCTTGATAGAAAAGTTCAGAGGTCAGCTGCGTTTGCTTTGCTTCAGACCCAAAGTTTAGCAGCGTCTCCAGGTAGGCACGATATGGATAGCAATTAGTGGAATCCGTTATGTCCTTGCCTGCGACCGTAACCGTGACTTGCGAGAAGAGCGATTGAAGCCACAGGTTTACCGGGCCTACCTTGGCGTTGTCCGGCAGGTCGTTGCCGTTAGGGAGAACGATCTTGGCTTTCACGTACAATTTCGTCTGGGAAAGGTCCGTAAATTCTTCTCCCGCTCCAGGAATGTCAAATTCTATCGGGGAAGACTCGGCGAGACTGGCCACCGGATGATACTCTACCCATCTACCGTCCGTTATGGTCGTCTGAGTTGGTGGTACTTCAAACAGATCCAATTCTGATTTGGTGCAGGAACACGACAGGGGGTGAATGTGGGCCATGTCGTTTATATCGTGACTAGCTGAAGATATCGGGAGAGGTACGTCCGCGCTGTGCACCGGCTCTCTTGCGACTGGCTGTGCGCGGTCTCGTTCCACGTTTTAATGGCTTCTTTCCCCTGCCCGCCCCTCTTCCTTTGTTTTGCCCCACTGGTGCACGCACCCTGGCTCTTTTCTGCCCAGACAACAGACGTTGTCCAAACTCGCCGGCTCTACGTTTGGCAGCGCGTTTGACCCCTTGACCGTTTAAGACGTCTTGAGCTAAATCCATACCGCTCTTTAGAGCCTGTCTTCCCACATTTTGGGCCCCTCGTTTCAGTAGGGGTACGGCGGATCTGAGCAAACCGCGAAAAATCCCTCCCAACCCGTAACCACGCTGCATAGACCGTCCGTAATACACCGGCAACTGTCCTCCTCGCTGTCCAGTCATATCTAGGAAAAGTAGGAAGACCGCCTCTGTCGGAAGTGAAGTGTTACGATCACTCGCCCTTGCACAAATGGCACGGGTTCGCCGAGGTCGTTCCTTATATCGATTTCAATCGTTTCGAACCGTTTCCTGGCCAGGGGTATGTAGTGCGGCGTGGGGATAGGGTGATCGACGATGTCCCCGTCTTGGCCCTCGATTTTGACGATTCTCAGCAGAGGGACCTTCTGTCCACCCATCGGACGATGCTGCACGACATCCCCGTACACGTACAGGGAGTGAAAGCCCAGGTCGGGGTCGGCTGGACGTGGTGCCTGTACCCAGCTTCCGTATATGGCGCCTTTTACTCCCCATCCCAGTTTTTCGGCCAATGGCCCCGTCAGATAAGTCTTCGTTGTCGTCGAATTTTGCGCCATGGGAGGCAGGACCATGGTCACTCTTTTCGTGATGCTGTCATAAGCAAACATGTCGTGTTGCTTGAAGAGGCTAGGGTAACGTATGGAGGCGGCCTCGTTCAGGCTTTTCAAGAGTTGCAAAACGTCCTTGTAGTGCCCCGCGGAGATTTTGACGATCTCGTATTCCCGACCATTTCCTTCGTCTTTTTCGTCCACCATGTAATACACCAACGTGTTTTCGCCTTCCCGAACGTTCAGCCAGCTGTGAGGATATTGTATCTCGACGAGCCCCACCTCCCACTCTCCCGACAGTTCTACGGGCTGAGCCAGTTTGGTCCGATAATTCGTGACCGTGTTTTCTTGAAAGACGTCCATACTCCCATCGCTGGGGAGAGTGACGTAAAACGAATTGGCCATGGCGAGGTACGTCTGAGCAATGCCCGATGTGCGGGCGTGCGTCGATATTTATCATATTGGAACCATGTCCTCTTCTCTCACCCAGCTATTAAACTTGGCCGGATATCCTTTCCATTTCACAAAGAACTCCTTCTTTTTGCCTCGCCTTCGCGTGTCCAGGATGTCCTCTACTTGATAGACGTCGTCGTCTTTTTTCGTAACTTTCTGCAACTCCTTTTCGTAAAACGTCCCTCTCAAAACTTCTCCGTCGTAATCTTTCACGCGATAAACGGGAGGCCGGCGGGCAATTTGTTCGGAGACGATGAAGATCTCTGTGGTCCAATTAGGCGTATAGCCCTTTTCCAGGCGCAGTTTAGATTTGCTGATTCGAACCGAATCTCCGACTCGAAATTTGAACGACGGCGGTTGTTTTCTCCCTTTCCGAGGTTTCGAGATGTCATCTTCTCCGTACAGGGTATGCCACACGAGGCCCTCGTTCTTCTCGTTCACTTCGATGGGAGCCATTTTGATGCTGCGGTGGTAGGAGCGGTTGTAGGACCACACCAGGTCGCTCAGGACGTCGATGTACCGGTGCGTGTTCTTTGCGGTGAAATATTTCCACATTCTCGTCTTCAGCGTACGATTGAACCTCTCCACCACACTGGCTTTGGTTTCCACACTAAATGTCGTAAAGAATTTGATCCCTTCCTTCTTCAATAGAGACTGGACGTGTCGATTGAGAAACTCCGTGCCTTGATCCGTTTGCAGGCACCTGGGCTTTTGCTCGTCCTCGGCTATGATGGTTTGAAAGGCTTTTGCCAAGGTGGGGCCCGTCTTGTCTTTGATGGGAACGACCCACGCGTATTTAGAAAATACGTCTATGCAGGTCAGGAGATAGCGATACCCGTCATTCTGCCGAGAGAGGGATGACATATCGGCGAGATCAGCCTGCCACTGATCGTGTATTCCTCCGGTTATCACGCGATTCCTTTGAAAACGTCGTCTGATGGGCTTGTGTAAGGTGTGTGTGTCTTGAGAACGCAACCACGCTTCTACTTGTTTTCGGGTGACTCCGTACTTGTTACGCACGGCTCGATGGAGCCGTCCTACTCCACCGTACCCTGCAGGATGTCTGGGGTCGTAGTAAACCCTATGGAGGACGTCGTGCCATTCCTCGGCAGGATTGGTGGGGTAGCGCTTGCTTCCCCCTCCCGCCTTCGTTCTCCTCCTCTTCCCGGGATTCTTGGAAACCATCCCAAACCACGAAAGAACGTAAATATTCGGCCTCCCATACACATGCACGCGCAATGAACGCGGTCTACTATCTCACAAAAGTGCTCGCCCAAGAACGCGATTTGGGGAAGACAACCCATACGTGTTATTTGTGCCTCTCCAGCTCTGAGACTGACTGTTTCGTTAGAACGCTAGCCCTTTTATGCAGATGCACCTCTTTTATGCACATGCGCCTCTCTCTATCCTACTCTCTCTCTCTCTTACACGCTTATTGAACGAACCTACTATAGCAATAAAATGACTTGCACACACAGACACTTCAATGAGATCTTTGCCCATGTTTGTACCACATGAAGTTTATTTCGTGACAAATCACTGGTTCGCGATTTCGGCCAGGCCTTTGCTGGACAGCAATTTCTGCTCAAGGACGGTTTTCAGGACGGCATCGATCTTGTCTGCCCATTCCTCCAGGACATCCCACTGCGGCGCTGATAGGTTGAGCCCTCTCTTGGTCGGGAGAAGTTTGTCGTGATCTGCATCCGGTCTGAAAAACTCTCGTAGATTCACGACCGCTTCCCCTCTGAACAGCTCCACGATGGCATATCGTTGGTTTCCCAGGTCAAAACGGCTGGGTGGGAACGTGCTCCCGTTGTACTTGTAGGATATGTGCATGGATGAAAACCCGCAAGCCAGGAGCTCTGACGACACGCTGCTCATGTTGCGTTTGAGTGCCAGCCATTGCTCTGGCGCTAGGACCAGCCCTTGTTTACCGGCCTTCCACACGTCTTTCCCGGGACATGGTCGATAGAACCTCCGCACAGCCACCAGCGGTTTCCCCTTATAACGGCCGATGGTAATAAATACGTCTCCGCCGAGAGGGAACCTGACTTCTACTCGGTCGACCTCGTTGATAACCTGAACCTCCGATGTCGGGGGTTGTTGAACGGTCGGGGCTGAGTCGGTCGCGCGCCAAGAGTCTGGTACGTCCGCAGTTGGCGGCGGCCGGGCTCCGTCGTGCCGGGGTGACGTCTGCGTCGCTGCGTCCGCCTGTGGAGGCTTAGAAAGCCCGGTGTACGCGGGCAGTGTCCTCCAATATTGGAGATCTTGCGGATAAATCACTGAGTCGTCCATGGCTCGTCGTGTTCTTGGTCGTCAGCGAGGCTGCGGAGATCCGTAGGTGCGCTAGATCGCGGCGGGTCTGCCTTTTTGAGGCCCTCGTTTTCTGCCCCATCCAATCGGCGTGCAGTTCATCCTCTCATGTAAATACAAATCCGTCTTGCACAGAGCATCGGCCAACCAGCGTACCGTACGTGGGCGTGTTTTAACATGCTCGGGCATCACGATGCTACGTCACGATGATGCAAACGCGTGCAGTGAGAAACCAACAGAGGCACTGTACAAACGACGGGTACTTGTCGTGCCGCCGACGTTCAAGCCATCCGTCCCATCCACGTTGGCGTAACAACCATTTTCCCGCATAGTCGCAAATCAACGTTGCTACCTCGGTGGAGATGGCGTCGGTATTTCTTTCATACCGTTCGTGCGTACACACGTCCACGGCGAAAGACATTGCGGTAACGAGTCGACCCCAGTTTAATCGTTCCTCTTGCAGTACTTTTTCGAGTACCATTTTCAGCCCATCCCTCGCGTTGGGTACGTTGGCCATGAAATTGTCGATAATCTTTTCATATTCCTCGTCCGCCGAGATCGCATCCACCCATTGTACTACTTTTACGTACACCGCAGAACTGGGGCGTCGCCGGTGTCGGGGAAACAAGTCTGGGGCTTTGTGATATAATAACTGACGAAAGACGTCTGTTGTTTGTGCTTTCAACGTATCCATAAAGACTGATCTCAGCAGATGTTACCGGTTGACATATATATCCATTTCGTCAAGACCACAACACTCAAAATAGCCCCCTATCGTTTAAGTCTTTGCAAATATAATTTTTCTTTGCGTCGTCCAGGGCCACCAGCGACCGGTCGACCGTTCCCACTGTGTTTAACAATTTGCTCCACTGGTCTGAATTCAAGTTGATCCCTTTCGTGCCGGGTAAGATGCTGTCGGGGGCCTCGCCTGGTCTTGGCAGGAAGAACTCGCCCAGGCCCACGATCCGGGTCCCGCCGAAGAGCCCCACAACGGCGTACAGCACACCGTCCAAGTGAAACCAGCGAGGCAAGAACGTTGCCGTGTTGTGTGACGTCGCTGCAAACCTGAAATCCAGCAGCGCTGCAGATACATTCGACATGTTGCGTTTGAGGGCCTGCCATTGTTCGGGGGTCATGACCATTGCCTGATTCCCGGGCCGTATGTCGTAAAGATCGGCCGGGTTGGGACGATAGAACTGTCGAACTGAAACCGTCGGTTTATCCCTGAAAAGTCCTACAGTCAGGTACGCCTGCCCACCTATCGGCAGTCGTAATTCCCACGATTTGTTCCATGGTGAGTATATCGAAGTGAGGCCCTCTTGCTGCTGCTCGCAAGTCGCGCACGGTTCGTCTATCTCCATCGGGTCATCTTCGACGGCTCTGGTCTTGAACATGCTGCTAACAAGCTTGGCGTCCCCCAGGCTGTTCACTGGGAACTCGGGTAGGATGCCTTGTGCCATTCTTTTTATAGCGCAGTCTTGCTCCTTTTTTGCCAAATAAGGGCATGTCTCACAAGATGGGCGGGGGGGGGGGTGTCGTCATAGTTACCTTGTCGGGTCAAAAGGTCGACTTGACCCCTGTTTCACCCCTACCCAGAGCTCAGAAAAATACCCCTAGACTAGGCCGTCAGACGATAACCTCTGACCTGCACCACCTTGCACCGCCTGAATAATAATAGTCAGCGTGTCCCTACTATACTACTACCATCTGTATAGTATTTGTTTCTTTTTGTACTGATGAAGGTGACAAATGATCGTCGAAACGCTTGCCGAAGATTTAAAGGAAGGTTGTGTATCGAAGAAGACTTTGTTTAAAATAAAGTACAGCAGTAACAGGAGCATTAAGTCAAAGGTTTCCACTGTTTGTCTTATTTTGTGAATACATTTCAATGCAGCAGTTCCTAATTCAACAGACAAACCATACAAACTCATACAAGTTTGAAAAAAAAAGCTTTACCTTACGTGCGGGGCATTTAAAACATTTTAAAAGTACAGTTCAAGACAATATGCTGTACTGTTGTTTACTTTTTGGGAGCTACTTGTAATGATTTACCACGACGCGTCCCTGTCTTTTCAAGGACGTTGCAAGTTTTCCATGTTGCTACTACTTGAAACAAGTCCGAAATATGAGCACCTAACATCATGCTGTTAGGGTATAGGAAGTATTTAGGAGGAGTGACCACAATCTCCAAAGATTGGTATGTTTTTACAAGGGTTTAAAGAAAAATCATAGCACAAAATGTTGTCTCCATATTTAGTTGTTCGATTATGCATTCAGTTGCCGCAGTCCTACCTGGCGATAGTGGATCAGGTAAAGGCCCCTTCACACGAGAACAAGAATGAGCCGGAATGCCATCAGAATGAAAATATTTTCTATTCCTTGGAATTCGTAGTGTATTCTAGAAATTCTCACTGCATTCCAGATATTTTTGCCCGTTCTTTTGGCTGGCCCGAAAGTTTTTGACTGAATAAAATTTTTGAGGTGCATTTGAAGTGGAGAAATATTGATCGGAATTCGAAACGTATTCTAAGTGTATTCTAACTATTCGGACCGCAGTATGACCGCATTCTACGGCATTCCAGCATTATTCGAAACATTCTTATCTCATTCGATGGAGAACTGAAACGGCAAGCCAGTTTGAATCCTGCCAGAATGTAGCCAAAAGAATATCTCGAATGCAGTGAGAATTTCTAGAATACACTACAAATTGCTAAGATAGACAAGAATTTTCATTCTGACTGCTTTTTGGCTCGTTCCTTCTCGGGTGAAGTAGTCTCTAGACTCCGGATCGCTGGAAAAATCGTAGAAATGGAACAAATAGAGGAGTGAGCCGGCCAGAGGAATATAACCGGCCAGGGAACAGCACGCGATCTGCAATGTCGTTTACCTCAAGGGGCGTATTGTATACCAATCATTTCTTGCAACGATTAACCGCGAAGCCCCCCCCCCGTTGAAATATGGTATAGATAGTTCTAACAGGAAAATTACAAATAATAGCGACTTACCATTAGTGTTAGTACAAGTTGGGAGGCAGAGTTCGAGTGAGCACAATCTGCTGGAAGTGGAATATTCCTACAGTGATACCGTCGAAGGTATCTCACGCTGAACTGAGGAGAACTGGGTGATAACAAGGTCTATATAGCAAGGCGTTCCTTTATCAAGCCTTCTGGGCGAGATTATGCAATTATATCACACGTCTGATTGGTTAAGACGTGATATACAGAGTGCATGCATTAAGATGAGCAGAGTCCTGAAATTGTTCAAACCCGGCCCTCGGAGGGGTGACGTAACAATTAGCACATGCGCCTAGAGCCCCCGGTGAGAAAGCAAATAAAAACAAGGCTTATCCCAGGAGAAAGGCAATACAAAAGACGAGAAACGTTTGCGGAGTCAACCCATAGATTTGCAAAATCTTCTGAACAGACTCAGCTATTAACTGAAGAGTGCCTGCCATGTTCTCATCACTAATGCAGTATTTGACCCACTTAGGTAAGAAAATTAGGCGACCTATGGACTTTCTTGTTTTCTGTGTGCCCACATGAGGTGATCAATTGTGAGGCGAGGCTTTTACTTGATTAATGAAGACATTTATGGCACAATTTCACCACACCAGGCTAAAAGTACAGGTCACAACAAGACATAGTGAAGAAATAAAGTTAACATAATATGAATATATTTACCTTCATATCACTTTGAAATACCCATGTGGTTATTAAAGTAATAATTAAGATAACCCCACTGACATTCCTCTCTTGTTGACAATTGAGAAGTAAACAATACCCTATCAAATATTTACCTTTCAGACTTCCCATCACCTTCTTTATAGGGGTGGACGTTGATTTTAATTTAAATGTGTCCTGTTAAAACAATTGTAAAGTTGTGGGTCTTATACCACTAGCACATAGGGTAGGCCATGGGGAGAATAATAAAGGGTTGATGCCCCGGCCCGAGGTGTATATGATGAGATAATCCCTGGTCAGGTGCGATAACCACCGAATAAACCGCCGAGTGAGCGTAGCGAACGAGGTGGTTTATGAGGATAAGGCGGGGCATTAAAGTTATTATCATATAGCCTACCCAAACTTGAATTCCTTTGTCGAATTTCTGAAAGTTCACATTTGGTACATACATATGTAAGGAGATTACAGATTGCATTTTGAAACCAAAATTTCCACAGAAAATATTCGAAACATTGCAGGCTTTTTAGAAAAACAAAACTCATTATCAATGTTAACAGAAGGAGCCATTCCCCCTTGCAGTCTGCTCCGGCATATGTTTTGCTCCTTTTTATTGGCCAATGCCTGCATATACCTTTCTTTCGTTCCCTTTTGATGTCAAAATGAATTAACCCCGCCCGCGGTGTCATTTAAAAATGAATTAACCCCCCGGGTGTTATTTCAAAATGAATTAACCCCCCTGGTGTTAATTTGCCCCTCCCTGCCCGGAATGGAAGTTTTAGGGCGTCATAACCAACGTGGAACGGGGCTTTTTGATTGTTCCGGGGCCCCGGGTTATATGATAATATGCATTCAATCCCTTTTTTTTTTTTTTAACCCTTTTCAGCCCGGGCTTTTTTTTTGGGGGGGGGGGGGGGGGAGGCCCTCTTCTTTTAAGTCCTACAACTGTTAAACGACGTGTCGTATGGCCCCCAAATGTATAGAAAATGATGTGGACATAATATCTGAAAAGTATAAGACGCTACGGTGACGTAATTATGTCGTCATCAATTTGATTGTATCGGCCGGACCCATGAAATAAGGGTATCAACTTCAAGTCATGCTACAGAATGTAACAGCAAGTGCAGATTTCAGAATGATAATTTTTGTTAAGACTTGTGTTGTCAATACCCCCCCCCCCCCCCTCCCCGGTCTGAATAGGGTTAACACGGGATAAGTCAGTACGTACGGTATGTGGTTACACAACAGGTTTGTTGGACCCGGTATCTGAATAACGTTACCGGTCTTATCAGTGCTGACCAACTGCTGACCCCCGCTTTTGTTGTCACAGTTACCTGGGGTTTGTACATACTTAATACTGACCAAAGGCTGACCCCCGCTTCTGATGGCACAGTTACTGGGGTTTGTACATACTTAAATGCTGACCAAGGATTGATCTCCGGTCGGGTGGTAAAGGTCTCATTGATGAATTTCTTTTTCCCATAGACTTCTATGTTATACTTCGTGGTTTACATGGGCACGTTCATAATGAAGCCAAGTGAAATTTTAGCAGATTTGTCATTCTATGTTGAGCACATTTACCATATATCGTGGAATAAAATTGCCAACGTCAAATATACGTATGTTCTTTTTTGATAGCAATTACAAACTACGATTAGTTAATCCCCACAAAAAGCACTTTTTCGCTGCTTGTGTACAACCGCACCACTCAGAACCCAGGACTGTGTACCTCCGACCTAGCGCGCGGCTGCACAACTTTACCTGCTAATTTTTTTCAGTTACAAACGAGCTTTCATCAATCTAACTTTTGAGATCAGTTCCGCTGGCTAAAAGGGAATTAATCACCGCTAAAACGCTTGTCCATGCAGCCGTTTATTTTTTGGCTCGGATCTCTTTCAGGATACCCACTCGGAGTAATACATCAATGAGACCTAAAGTTACCCAGGGTTTTGACATGTTTACCACGACCGCCAAGAACAGAACGTACTTTGAGAAACACCGGCAGCACTCCGAAAAGAGAAGATGTCATTTTCGGAGTATGTGGTTCAAAATCTACAGTCATACGCCTACAACCGGGGCGATTACTATCGTATTGAGGTCTCTAGATTTAATAAAAAATTATGTTAACCTTTTTTGTTATAATAATTAGGATTAATCTAAGCAAAAAATGCTCAAATTATGGTAAAAGCATGAAACTTGGCATACGTGTTCAGTACAACAATAGAGACAAATTCTAGTGGTTGAGCCAGTATAAACCTGCTTTTACATGGCAACTGTTGCTAGGCAATTATTTTATGCATGGCAATGAGTACCAAAGTGACTCAAAGACTACATTTCTGCCTGGATGTTTTATGTTCTAACGTATATTTTTATTTTGTACTTTGAGTAATAGCTACTGCCATACATTGTACCGTGTACAATTGTCGTGCAATAAAGTTCTTCATCAAAAATTACGGGCAAATAGCTGCTCGATTATACCCATGTCACATTTGGCGAAAATCGATTGGACGACGTTCCTGCGACAATCGCCCGAGCCTCGCTTATAACAATAACTTAATGCACAGCAACTGTACAAGGTACCAAGTATGGCTTATGTGTAAAAGGGACGGCTTTGTCCTTTGCGTATTTTCCCCGAAAAATATGCAAAACCCTCTGTCGATCTTGAATATGGCCGATCTGCCATCGATACGCCGAAGATCGTAGATAATGTAACAGGGTATTAGCCAACTCCCACGTTTCACATGCCAAAACTAGGTCGAGGACCGACAATGATCAACCTTTAGGAATGTTCAATCACTATGAGATCATAGGGGATGGGTAATACTTTGTTTTTTTTTTATTCGATTTATTTGATCGACAAGTATCCAATCCACCCGGGGGCATAATCAACATAACTAGCTCATGTTAATTAAGGTAACTTTTCCGTATGATAAAATGGTCAAGTCTCTTATGTACAATGTAAAACAATGAAGTACATCCTACCCACCCCGGTAGCGAAATGAGTCCCTCCTCAAGTTAAAGGTGCCTATCCACATTAAACAGTCCCTTTCGACCTTTGTGTTCCGAAAAGAAGGCCCCGACAATTTTGATCTCAGGTAAGGATTTCAAATCGTGTTGTCCGCCGTTTTTTGAATCGTTGCCAAAGTTTCTAGTAGGGTTTTAAACCTATTCAGACGGGGGGGGGGGGGGGGCTTTTGAGGCCTGCGCTAACTTCGATGTCCTATAACGCCAGAACGGCTTACGCTAGAGCCACCAAATTTAGTGAGTTTTCCTAAAATGTTGTTGGCAACAATTTTACTAAGTTTGACAAATTTTCCATTTTTTTCTTGTTGCCATGGCAACCGTTTGTTGACAGGCAGTTTTGCCAAAAATCACTATTTTTGGTTCTATGTTTTTTTCACATTTATTTGCTATATTACTGCGATTTTGTTACATAAATAAAATCTTATATTG
>NC_049993.1:3668086-3682892 GCF_000003815.2 Branchiostoma floridae | reverse complement strand
ATTTTACCATCGTGACTCAGTAACAGAGGTTCAAATAATCCGTAATGACCCTTAAAGATATCTAGGACTATGTTCGGGGTATTCAAGTCTCTATATTAACTAGAGGTGCTGCACTGACCACTGCCGTTCACATTGGGGAGCCTCCTTTCAACCTCCTTGTGTTTACCGATCGTTTCATAACCTATTCACCTCGACGCGCGTGTATTTAGCAAAGACATTTAGGCTCAAACCATTTCGTCTTTTAAAGAGGCCATTATAAGTTTTTGTTTTCTTGAGCTATTTCTAGGGATAACAGGTAAAAATTTGCAAATCATAAACACTTACCATAATTGCTGTTATATAAGATAACAAGTATGGAGTACGTGTCACAACAATCTGGGAGGGATAGCATGTTTGTGTAGGAATAGCCTCGCATGTTGCACAAATGTTGTCTTTTTTTCTTGTTTTTACGTATATTTGTAGATACTGCTGTCCTTTCTTAACGAATTACCCGCACAGACCCAAAACGTATCCAGGACTATACCTTATGTACGTTATATTTTAGTCTCTATTTCTAGAGCTAAGAGGTAAAAATTGCAAATCATGAACACTTTTCTTGTTTTATGTGTGGATGCTGCTGCCCTTCCTTAACGAATTACCCGTACAGACCCAAACATGTATAGAGGACTTTACCTTATGTGCGGGGTATTTAAGTCCCAATTTCAACTAGAGATACTGCACTGTCGTTTACATCAAGAAGCATCCTACTTACCAATCCGTTCTTGTAACGATTTACCACGACGACCCCCCCCCCCCGTTTTTCGTTGAAATAGTTTATCTAGTTCCAACAACAATATTCAAAATAATAGCGACTTACCATTGCTGCTATAGAACAGATGAAAGGCTGGTAGGGCGAGCTCGAGTGAGTACAATCCTCTGGGAGGGGTAGATTTGTATCGTGATAACGTGAGCAAAAGTTATTGTCTCCGGCGGGTTACCTATTGCCCCAGCGCTTGTTGATTCTGAGGCCCCTGAAAGGCCCCTTCCCAAGAGCAAGAACGAGCCGGAATGCCGTCAGAACACAGATTCCTTGCTATTCTTAGTCATAGTGTATTCTAGAAATTCTCACTGCATCACAGATATTTGCGCCCGTTCTTTTGGCTGGTCCAAAGGTTTATGGCATGCTAAAAACGGCCGAGGTGCATTTGAAGTGGAGAAATATAGAACGGCATTCAAAGTGCATTCTAAAAGTAAAGCACTCTACGGCATTCCAACATTATCAGAAACATTCTTATCTCAGTCGATGGAGAAGCGAAATGGTAAGCCACTTTGAATCCTGTCAGAATGTGGCCAAAAGAATATCTGGGGTGCAGTGAATATTTCTAAAATACACAATGAATTCCAAGGAATAGAAAATAAATTTTTATTCTGCCGGCATTTTTGCTCATTCCTTCTCGTGTGAAGGTGATATAAGGCCCATTTGAAATTCCTACCCGAATGTGGCACGAATTCGAATACTTAATTCTGCCTGGTTCTGCTTGATTCCTGGTAATTTGGTTTCAGTGTGAAGGCCGTATGATGCAGAGCATGACCCAGTTAGATGAGAATAAGGCAACCTTTGGACTTGTTTTAGTGTACGAACACGAGGTGGCCATGCGGATATCATGCATGTCAAGAAATGGCCGAAATGTACGAAGTTAGGATAAGACTACGTCACACTTAATTTCCGATGACTTCAGGGTTCTGACAACTTCCGACAATAGCTGTCGACAAATTTCGGACAACGTTGCAAGTTACCTGCATATCCCTTACTTTGAATGGATGAATCGACATCGACACTGCGGTGTCGATTAATTCTGACCAATCAGAAGGAGCGATACGCACCGGGCTTGCCGGAATCTATGTGTTACGGCGTCATAACCAACATAAAACAAGCTAGACCTTCTGATTGGTCCACGGCGCCTGGATATATGATAATATCAAAACAAATATTGTAACTGTCATATCTACCTTTCAGACCTACACACCTACATGAATTTTTCAACCCTCAAACCACAGTATGGGGTCAAAAGTGACCCCAGGCGTATATTCATATGTCCCATTATGACATTTCTGATTGAAAACAAATGTCCTCCCATGAGTTTGTTTGTATATATGTCTTATAACTTCTCATACGTTTTTACAGAGATTGGCTCATTGTTGATTAGAAAGTTTATGTATGGTCCAGTGGGGTCAAAACTGACCCCAGCATTTTTTTAAACAAACTTTTGAGTCCTACGCCTAAACTGCTTATTGTATGAACACGAAATTTTCAGAGAATGATGTACATGTGCAACGAAGTTATCGTAACAACTTTTGGGTCATTGTCATGTTATATGACGACGCTATGACGTCATTTAGCTTAAATTGGCCGCCATCTTGGATATCGACTGATGACGTCATCAAATTAGCATAAACTATGAATATTGAATCGTAAAATTTACGTTGAATTTCATAAGATGTCATGAACAAGTGTGTTTTGCCAAGAAAACCTTAAAACTTGAAAGTTTAACCCACAAATTAGAAAATTGCATAATAAATATGCCTGTCATAATTCCGTTCCCATGGCAACGTGAAAAATGATTAACTTATTCTATTCACTTAAATTGCTTGCAATCAACATTTTCTCAAAAGGGACCACGTTTGGTGGCCCTAGCATAAGCTTTTCAGGGGCTATGTGACTTAAAGTTGGTTCAGGCATAAAAACAACTTTACCCGGTCTGAATAGTGTTAGTGCACAATGAGGTCCCCATGATCTTTTGCATAAAATTATGATACTGAGCTAGACTTATTCTCACTTAATCATGTGTAACTGTCCCACATAGATTAATGAAGCTATACATAGAGTCACACAAAAAAACTGTATTCCCACAAAAAAACTGTATTTGTACCCCTATTTACGGTTGTAACCGTAACCGGCTTCGAGCTAGATAGATACAACTTTTTACGGGTGGTTTGCGGGTTAAAGTTGTTAATGATAAAAGCTTCGTTTAACAGTAGCTCTTATACCACTAGCAAATAGAGCACACGTGGTTACACAACAGGTTTGCCGGGCCATTGTTATCTGGACACCAAGTGCCTTATCAGTGATGACCAATGGATGACCCCTGCATCTGTTGACAGAGTTACATGGAGTTTGGTCATTTGTGCTGACCAACAGATGATTGCCGCTTCTGTTGTCACAGTTACATGGAGTTTAGACATTCGTGCTGACCAACAGGTGACCCACTACTTCTGTTTGCAGAGCTACATGGGGTTTGGTCATTTGTGATGACCAAGGAGTGATACCTCGCTTCTGTTGGCAAAGTTACATGGAGCAGTTGTACACGGTGGTGGAACATAAGTTCGACTGGTGAACGCGTGCTTTCTTCATTTGAGGAAACACATAATGAATACGTTACCATTAGAGCTTCTTGATGTTTTAACTTAAGCTTTCTCTTGGCAAGAGGCCAGATTATACAAGACATCACAGAGATGCTACTTATTGCCACCCCCCCCCCCCATAGCAGTTTAATTCTGGGCAAACACCACTCTAAACAAAACACCATTAAACAAAGAGTTCTTTTTGTACCCAAAATATTGAAGATGCTCAATTTTCTTGTTAAGTTAACGGGACGTGCCCTAATATGGTACCCGCCCGAATATGGCATGAAGTTTTTGCTGATATTATTTTGCAGTACGCCGTGTTTGTTGCTACTGACTATGCTGATTAAGAAAGTACAAGTCCATGCGCATATCTTTGATTTCCATATTCAGGTCATACATATTCACTTCACGTTTTCATTTTTGTAAAAAAAAAAAACATTATTTTAACAATAATGTCGGTAGCGCTGAACCACTGCCGTCACTAGTCACTGCGCATTGGATGCTCATGCCGCTATATATACGAACTGTGCCAAACATTCACACAACTGCCGTACACATAAGAAATAAAGCCCGACAAAACACTTTAAATATGAGTCTTCAAATGTTTGTTGACTACAAAACCTGCAAATTGATATTTCTAATCTCTTCAGCATCATTTAAGGCCAAATTTGTCACTAAAGTGCAATGTATAACACTGGGATCAAACCTATGCACCCCTGTAGAGAAATGAGCAGCTCCAGAGAGTGGTTTATCTACATATTATATAGTCAAACGTACCCTTTCGACCTTTGTGTTCCAAGTGGGAAGACACAGCAATTTGATCTCAGGTACGTAAGGATCTAAAAACGTGTTTTCCACCCTTTATATCTTTGCCGAAGTTTGTAGTAGGATTTTGAATTCGACGCAGACTGCGCTTGTTCAGTATCTTTTCCTAATTGAAACCAGGGACCACATTCCACCGCCATGAAAAATAACACAGATTACACATGCCCTATATACAGTAATCTTTGTATGAATTGTGAGCTTCTTATTAGGCAAGACTCTCTTCAATAGCCTTGGAAAAGTAGCTGCTGGTTGTCTTATTATTGTGACCGAATACAGCATATAATATTTCACCCATGAAATAATTGTCTGTCCCATTATTGATTTTTCCCCTGCGGGAATAGACTCTTCTTTTGGTGATACCTACTGTTAAATGGACCAGTCCAAAAACACTTAACCACTAAAAAAAGGACCAATATATAATCATCCCAGTCTAAATTTGCATATATTTCCGTGTGAAAATGGACCTTTCCAGTGCCATCCACATGTAACCTGGACATGAGTTTGTGCTTTGTTATGAATCATTGATATTGAAAATACAAGAAATACTCGTATCAAGGAGGCAAAATTCAAAGAAAATGTTTTAATATTCAGTCATTATATCCGAGCCTTTTGTTTTTCAGTCCATTTATTTTGGTATAGCGTTGAGGAGATGGAGTGAAATATGCAGTAATTGCTCCCGAATGTGTCATTCCTAGTGTTGGGTTGTTGTAAGACAGGAGTTACATATAAGGTTATGTAAATCATAACTCGATACCCCGTCTCGGCCATATCTATGGCATTTGGTGTGAGACTACTACAGAGCATATCATAACAAACCAAATGACACAGCAGAGAAGAAACTCTATGCAAATTGTAATGTTTTCACACAACTTTTTCTGTATCTATTCACAGCTTGGCGTATATGTTACTAAAGATGAACACTTTTCTGGAAGTCTTGAGGGCTGGTCGTCAATATGCCGATCTCCCAACACTTATGGTGGCGTGTGTGTGTGTGCTGACATATCTGTATATTCGGGGACCTAGGAACCTACCACCAGGACCATGGGGGTGGCCGCTTCTCGGAAACGGTCCCATGTTAGCCAAGGTAAGCAAGCCATTGCATTTGCTCCTAGCCTCTTTAGTCTTGCAGGGCAAGCCTTGGCAGTTAAACCTATCCAGACTGGGGGGAGGGGGGATAAAAGTGCCTGCGCCAAATTTGACGAGTACCTAACTTCGGCTAGAGCCGTCCCTCGGATAGGACGTTAAATGTAGGTCCCGTGTATGGGGAGAGTCAGAGTCCATGTACGTGTAAGAGCCCCCACGTGTACGATGGTGCGGTGTGAGATGGAGCAAACTCTTGTGTCTGGAGTTGGCGATTCACTTCAAATCACCCGGATGGAGGCCTGGCGAACCTCCATACCGAATCAGCCACACGAAAGGGCATGTCACCCCGTAAGGGGCGGCATAACCCCGCCGTGACATGTGCGTATTTGAAAAGGTGTCCTTTGACACGTATTCCGCCATACCCTTGATTGCCATCGTATATGGTTGGTTGGTTGGTTGGTTGGGTAATCCTGGTTGTTTTTGATGTTATATTTGAAACCTATTGATAAGAAATTGATATTTTGGCGACGCCTAACGGGTGGAGCTGATAGTGCTACATTACGTTCGAGTTTCCAAAATTCAGCTGTAAATTTCTTAGATTCATGTTACAATGTCAGTTAATCCACCTTCAAATACCATGCCCTAATCACAATGGAAAACATTCCACTTCCCAACTGCTTTAAACCACCTTTACGTTAAAGGTTACTATTTGTAATTACTACTTTGATATACTTTTTGGCGACGCCTCATGTGCGAGTCTATTTGTGAAGTATCGTGTGCTGTCTACAGGAATTCCAGGAATTGTACAAAAATGTACCCACATGGATTTTACCTCACATGGATGTTTTGTTTAAAATCTTAGTTCCCAGGAAAATCTCTACAGGGAGAAAAAAAAGTACCTCAGGAACTATGCACTGACCATCGTCATCATCACAATAACGTTATCTTAGCATGGAAGTTCATCTGTGTTGGTTGAATACATTATAAAAAAATGCTAACACTTTACTTCCAACACCGAATTAAACTATAGGGACTTACCCCTCTAATTTTTCGGTCAATCTCCCTCGACCTTGTTCACAGAATGACCCTCTCTATCTCTAGAAGTGACATAAGACTTCCTGATATTTAAGACCCCATCCTGCAAAAGTGGTGTCTTCCTGACGTCACTGCTGGAGATAGAAAGGGCCATTCTGTGAACAAGGCCGACGGAGAGTGACCAAAACTTTAGAGGGGTATATGTCACTATAGTTTAATTCAGTGTTGGAAGTAAAGTCTTAGCATTTTTTCTACCATAAAAATCATTGCCAGTCTTGTTTCTCATCTATTTCCAGTCGACCTTTCTTCCTGCCACTCTCATGGATCTATCCAAAGAATACGGTGACGTCATGACGGTCTGGATTGGCCGGGTTCCTACCATCGTCCTGACTGGGTACGAGACTATCCGGACCGCCCTGGTCAAGAGAGCTGAGGATTTCTCTAGTCGAAAAACGCATTCACCAGTTGCGAAATTACGTGGGGACGGCATCACAGCTGACGGTAACTCTTAATTTCTTGAATAAAGAATGGAAAGGTAGGCCATTAGCAATAGTGTCAAGAACAACGTGTTTGTTTCGAGGTACAGTCAAACCTGCCCAAGGTCCACCTCTTCTTAGCGACCACCTGGCCATTACTACCGCTATCTCTCGGTTCCCAAAATTTTCTCCATTGACGTAAGCATTACGTGACCTCTTCACAACGACCACTTAGCCAACGCCACCGCCAAAAATTGGCACCAAATCCCTGCCTACAACGACTGCATAATTTTCAAATTTTGAGGTGTCAGTTTCCGTCGGATTTTGCGGTAATATAACAAACTATTTATGTGGCCAAAGTTTTGGAAACATTTTGGACATTTTTTTTTCAAAACGTGACAATCTCTTTGCGTCGCGTAGCATCTTCTTGACGTCACATAGCTTGACCGTATAAAATCTAAGCCCGATGGTCCTGGTTTTGAGTCCTCTGATATGCTCCAACACTGTGCCATTAGGAAACCGTAAGGCACTTAACACCAAATTCCTCGCTTTACTGAAGGGAAAATTACTACTTGTCATCGTTTAGGGACATCGACAGATAGGACGTTTAATATATGTCTTCAATTGAATTATAATGGAATTCAATCTGTCCGTACATATAGCACATTCTGTGTGTAAAGTCATAATGCTGTTTACCGTGTATGAAACAAGAAAGATTACGCAAGCAACCTTCTCTTACGGCAAGTCATGTGCCTGCTTTATTTTTCTGGTATGCTTACAAATGAGCTATTAAAAGAAATTGAGGAAAGTATTTTTATTGGACACAATATTAGTTCATTTCTTGAGTTATATCCCCTTCAAAAGTTTTTGACAGAAATACCCCTGCTATCACAACACTAGCCGCTAGGGGTCCAAACTCATGTCACTTCTTTCGAAACACAAGAGCTGTCTAACAACTAAAAATCGTGACCATAGCTTGTTCAGAGCACGAGATAGCAACACCAGAAATTACGATGCAGTACCAAGGGAAGCCGCTAGGGGGCCCAAAATGAATCTAATAATTTCCAGCTTTCATCACACCCCACCAACATATCAAGTATGAAACCAATCCACCAAGCCGTTCTTGAGTTATCTTGTTGACAGACACACACACAGATACACAGACAAACGCCGGGTAAAACATAACCTCCATGCCATTTCATGCAGGTAAAAATGCAAGTCTCGTTTATTTTCAGGTGTGATCTTCGCAGTCTACGGCCAACGATGGAAACAGCTGCGCAAATTCACCCTGATGACTCTTCGTGACTTCGGCGTCGGCAAGCGGAGTTTGGAGGGCAAGGTCAACGAGGAAGCCAACGCGCTAGTTCATGCGATATTGTCGCAAAACGGACAACCATTCGACGTAAAAATCATGCTGCAAAACACCGTTTGTAACATCATTTTCTCCATTGCCTTTGGGGATCGCCTTGAATATGACAACCCCGATTTTCTTCGACTTATAGGCATGTTGAACACCGCTATTACAAGTAAGCCCACTGTCGGTGATATGCTTTACATGATTCACCCCGTGTTTCGATACATCCAGCCCAGTGGGGCTTCCTTGATAGAAACGTCAGGGAAACTGTACGAGGCGCTCCGTGAGTTCTGCAGGGAACGGATAGAGAAGCACAGGCTG
The DNA here is from genome assembly GCF_000003815.2 of Branchiostoma floridae. Lineage (NCBI taxonomy): Eukaryota > Metazoa > Chordata > Leptocardii > Amphioxiformes > Branchiostomatidae > Branchiostoma > Branchiostoma floridae. The sequence goes on along the minus strand of NC_049993.1, from coordinate 3,674,414 downwards.
ACCTTTGACCCCAACAACATCCGGGACTTTATCGACGCCTTTCTCTTGGAGCAGCAACAGAGGGCCCCGGATGTACGAGCTCGGGAGAATTTCGCCGACAGGCAGCTGAAAGAGGTGCGTTCAACTTGAATGAATGAATGAATGAATGAATGAATGAATGAATGAATGAATGAATGAATGAATGAATGAATGAATGAATGAATGAATGAATGAATGAATGAATGAATGAATGAATGAATAGATGGATCAATATAGAAAATGAAGTAAGGAATGAGCTCCAGCCTAGGGGAGGAAGAAAGAAGGAAGGAAATAAGAAAGGACGGAACGGAAGGAAGGTACTAAAGACATTAAAAATGACGGAAGGGAAAAGAAGTAAAAGAAAGGAAGAAACACGTTGATACATGTTTGATTTATTGTCGGCTTATTTATTTTACACCTTTAGGTACTGATAGACTTGTTCCTGGCCGGTACCGATACTACAGGCGCCACCACTCACTGGGCCCTGCTGTACATGATGATCAACCCAGACATCCAGGAAAAGGTAAGTTTCAGACATCTTTCTACGCAGGGACATCCGACGGCGAAACCGCCTGTCAGGATGTATCCTGCTCTCTCAACCGTCACTCTTGGTTCCTGACTGCCCTGCTTATAAATATTAAAGGGTTACCCTTATATATGCGAAATCCCTTTTGAAACTGAAAGGCCTATTCTCTGATTGACTGACAGCTGGTTTGTGGCTACGCCCACAGGAACTAAGAGTGACGGTTGAGAAAGCAGGATACATTCAAACAGGTGGTTTCGCCGTTGGGTGTCCCTGCGTTGGAGATTGGTTCTAGATCTGTTTTAGTAACGTTACCGCAGAAAGAGTATTGGACGAACTTATTCATTTTTTGTCGCAACAGACCCATTTTGAAATGGCTTCCCTTCTTGTAGTTTTGGCCAACGTCACATGTCCAAACCGGGGCACGGCCGGGCAGTTCTGGGGAACGAAAAGTATGATACAAACGACACCAAACAACAAAAAAGAATCTAAAAAAAAATTATTGCCTGCAAGTTTCAGCTCGAAAATTCCAGTATCTCAAGAAAAGCTCCCTACAAATACATAGGGTACAAATTACAAAGCCCTCTAAGCCTTTGCCTTAACTTAAATAACAACATGGCGGAAGCTAGATTGCGTCATACATCAGTGACGTCAAACACCAACAACAGCAAGCTTTATTTACATGACAAAAAGTACAGTTGTAACTCTTGTAAGGTCAACTATAAGCTACAACAAAAAAGAGAATACATAATACATCTTAAAAAATCAAATAATATAGGGTAATAGGATTCTACTAATCAAACGATATAGAATAATAAGATTCTACTAATTAAACAATATAGAATAATAAGAAAGAAGTTCTATACAATCGGGTAGGGCTAAACTTGAGAATCACTGTCTTTTTTTATAATTACAAATCTTTTATGTACTTACCTTATCATTATGATAGGTGTTGGATCTGAAGATATAGTCAAATCTACTTAAACACACAAGACCACAATATCACATTTCTTAGCCATCCTATCCATCCTATCCAATCCCTCGATACAAAACACTCAGCCTTCATGGTTGTGGCTCTTGCCGTCCTGCCGTTTCCGACAAAACCACATCTCCACGCTATCCCATCAAATACTTTCATATAACACACTAACCCGTCATACACCGCGGAAAAAATGGCGGCGCCCATACATGCCAACGAAAACAGTACATGTTTTCTATCCCAAACCTGTAAATATGCGTATCATAACCACAGGTTCATCAGGAGATAGACTCTGTACTGGGACAGAGCACGCCGTCCTACGCACAACGGAACCTGCTGCCCTACATAACAGCGACCCTAGCGGAAGCCTAGCGAATGAAACCCGTTGCGCCACTGAGTGTTGGGCACGCACCGTCCAAGGAAACCACCCTCAATGGCTACAACATTCCTCAGGAAGCAATAATCTTGGTATAAACAGTGATGGTTATAATCTCATATTTTCCTTTTATTTATTTTTTAGACGACACAGATCAACTTGTGTTTATGTGTTTCGTGATGCGTTACATATCAACCTGTGTTCATGTGTTTCGTGATGCGTTACAGATCAACGTGTGTGCATGTGTTTCGTGATGCGTTGCAGATCAACTTGTGTTCATGTGTTTCGAGAGGCTTTACAGTTTAACCTGTGTTCATGTTTATAGTGATGCGTTATAGACCAACTTGTGTTCATGTGTTTCGTGAGGCTTTACGCTTTAACTTGTGTTCATGTTTATAGTGATGCGTTACAGACCAACTTGTGTTCATGTGTTTCGTGATGCGTTACAGATCAACTTGTGTTCATGTGTTTCGCGATGCGTTACATGTATACAGATCAACTTGTGTTTATGTGTTTCGTGATTCGTTACAGATCAACTTGTGTTCATTCGTTTCGTGATGCGTTACAGGTCAACTTGTGTTCATGTGTTTCGTGAGGCTTTACAGTTTAACTTGTGTTCATGTTTATAGTGATGCGTTACAGACCAACTTGTGTTCATGTGTTTCGTGACGCGTTACAAATCAACGTGTGTGCATGTGTTTCGTGATGCGTTAAAGATCAACTTGTGTTCATGTGTTTCGTGATGTGTTACAGGCCAACCTATGGTCCGTGCACATGGACCCCAAGCTGTTCCCGGAACCGAACACCTTCCGACCGGAACGTTTTCTTGATCAGGACGGAAACTTCGTCAAACACGAGGCGCTCGTCCCGTTCTCTATGGGTGAGTCACTGAGGATATTTCAAAGATAAGTTGTAGTCTTCCGGTGGTTAGGGTGAAAGCCCACCGTGTAGACAATTTGACATTTAGTAGCGAGGACCAATCAAATAAATGCTAGCAGGTCACCGACATTAGGCAATCACTGTCCAGTTGCTAGCTTTTCGCACTCTTGCTTATTGTGTAAGCAGATTTTGCACCGTGGGAGAGTTTTACATGTTCACAGCAGCAGGTGTATACAACCAGTTTAAAAAGCTTCAGATCTAGAAGCAGGATATATCTTCACTTCCAGCACTTTATCTCACAATAGCCTACTCAAGATAACTTATTGAACATATAAACGCATCAGTTTGATTATTGTATCTACCGAAAAATTGCACCACCGGTGCCTCTAGATAGACAACGCAATTGTGAGGCTGATACCAGTTGAGCCACAGGGACATTATGGATAAGGCCACAATAACTTTATTTTATGGATGTCATTGATTTTAACCTGTTTTAAAAAAAACGTGGCCACATGTGACTCAAGAGCATCCCCTTGTCGAGCAGAGTTCTATGCTTGTGAGAGGATCTACTTCCCAGGGTAACGGGGCACATGGTCCGGGCACAGCGCACTTGTTTCTCCTCTTTCAACAATAATGGCAATATAAACATGATTGAAATGGCAACAATTGTCTCTTACAGTATTACTAGTGGTGCACAAAAGACAAGTCTAGGAAAGGATGGATTTCTCCTGTGGTTTGGCAGCATTTTTGGTGGATTTTGTTTCCTTCTTTCTTTTACCCCTGTGCTTTAGTTTGGGATCTCAAGAGGATGTGATCAATAAAATAAAGCGGGTGTGACCTAATGGTTTTTATTCTTTTCTTTAGGCCCCCGAACTTGCCTTGGTGAACAGCTGGCAAAGATGGAACTCTTCTTGTTGTTCGTCTCCTTGATGCAGCGTTTCACATTTCATCTGCCAGAGGGCGCACCTAAGCCGTCCACGCTGGGAGCCTATGAGATGAGTAACATTGTCAATCTGGCGCCCCACTTTGAACTGTGCGCAGTTCCACGTGGATAGCTTCAACCAATGAATGTGTATGGAATCTACGACAGTTCTAGGAAAATACGAATTTTTGACCACATCAATCCTAGATCAGAGTTACAAACCTAGAATTGATGCGTTCCAAAATTCGTACTTTCCCAGAACTGTCGTAGAGTGGAATTTGTTATCACTAAGTAGCACAGTAGGGGCATCTTCTCTGGATAGTTTTAAAGAACGCTTGCAGATAGATGTGCAAAGGTTAGGTGTGACTCGTCGTTCAGTGTAATATAACCAGCTGCTGCCGCACCGGGTGCCTGCGAAGCTGGTGTGTTACGTCGGAGGGCAGTTATACCCGCTATATTAATACAGATAAAGAAATCGGTACGAAGTGTAACAATAAGCCAATAAGCACCGAGTTAGAAACAAGGGTGTGAGACATTTAAAAGTTCTTTAACCAATCTGTTTCAAACTCATAACTCTTAAGCTATGGGATTATACATGGATGTATAGTACCAAATGGAAATGAATTGTGCAATGATTATATCATACCGTTTACAATATTTTTTGTTTTTCTAACCAAGGGGACAAATTATCTTATATTAAGAATTCCAAAATAGATAAATAAATAACTCGAAGATTCTTTCCATAAAAATTCTCACAAGGAGTACAGTTTTTTATTATTTCATAAAAAAATAAGTCTAGACATGTATAGCAAAATTCTTCTTTCTTCTTCTTCTGTAAGAAAACACATTGTTGAAAAAATCTTAACTCGTGGACGAAATTTTTCCGTATAAAAAAGAATAATGATATAATATGATATGATATGATATGATATGATATGTAAAATAGAAAATGTATTCTTGGCCGTGTAGAAGAAAGCCACGATCATTTAGATCTTTCTACATCTAAATTATCACGCGCCTTTACTCACCATGAGAATAACAGCAATATGATAATTAATATTATAACATATAAAAGTTAAACAATTAAACAAAATGTCAATTTCAGTAGACCATCTTAACGAAATGGGTGAGACAGGGGATTCAAAATGCAATTTGAATCTTTTAAACAGTGTACTAAAATATTAGTACGGTTGGATATATATATAGGTATCTGCAAATGTGTAGTCTAAATATTAATGTCATTATTATGAAGATTCATTAATATATTAATCATTTCAATAGTAAGGAGACGTGGCATTGTCAGGTGTGATTTCTCATTACATTGTCAATTATCATATACTGTGCTTTGTAGCTATTACCATTATAAATGCAAAACTGACTCCATGTAATAATAATAATAATAATAATAATAATAATGATGATAATAATAATAATAATAATAATAATAATAATAATAATAATAATAATAATAATAATAATAATAATAATAATAATAATAGATGACATGCATTGAGGAAATAAATTTTAATCATTTTCATAACCTGAAGCAATATGTTACCTTTATGAGTGACTCAATATTTACCTTAAATAGAAAGGCACTGTTATAATGATGTAGTTATTGAATGATGTGAGTTATAGATATGGAAATGAAATATGGAAATAAAGGAATTGAATTTACACTGGGACTGTATTAGTCTTTTTTGGTATCCACACGTAGAAAACAATAACAAACACTGTCAGCCTTGCTTGAGTATTTTCCTCTAAAGTTCATAATAGAAATGTCCCTTGGAGTTCAAAGAAGCAGATAAAGGCGCTAAAGCTTTCGTTACTTACTCCGTTCCACAAGATCTATCTGTCAATTAAAATCAACGACTGTAGCAAGGGTGTTAAACTAAAACTTTGTAGTTCCATTGTAGCTCGACTGCATTTGCAGTTTATTTTATTTTCTTTATTTACTTAGCGTTCACTGCAAAACAAAGCTCATTGAGCCACTGAAGCGTTTTGGGTTACAATACTGTATTGTGAAGAAAGATGTCTGTTAACCTTTGACTTAAACAGTTTTAGATTGTAACTCATGTGGAAGCAGGTCCGTGGAAGCTTATTCCTTAGCGATGTTGTGCCAGGAAAAAAAAGCTCTGTTAGGAGGATTGTGCAGGAAAAAATGATGATTTGCTCGCATTTTTATAGATGTCTACCGCTAAGTTTTCATCATCATCATAATCCTCGCCGCATGTCAATTCTGGTCACTGAGGCGGACCGTCATTGTTCGCCATGCTGTTTTGTCCACTGCTAGCCGTTGCACGCCCACCCATGTGCAACCCATCTCCGCAAGGTCTCTTTTAAGTTTTACTTGTTCCATTTACCCTGAGTTATTTTTCCAGTGGTTCTTTACCGTATTTCACCCAATTGTCAGTTCATCTGTGATGGTATTCAACATTATGTTACATGTTTATGACCAAATATCCGTACAAAAAATAAATTAAGTGCTTACCAGCAAGCTTTTGACATAGTTCTCTGATCCTTATTAACTCAAAATGACCTAAAGCCTAGGTCACACGTCCGGAACGGAAGTGTGACATCAACAAAAGCTCAAAGGTGTTTGGCCGTTAGTATCGGCCCCCGTCTCGGTGA
>NC_049993.1:3666517-3667963 GCF_000003815.2 Branchiostoma floridae | reverse complement strand
CTATATATCTACCTATGGTAATAGTATACCCAAAACTACACTTTCTAGGACCTCACCATTCCTTTTTATTTCCTATTGTTACACCTGCACCTGGCACATATCCCTAATGTGTATATAATGGTTCATTCCATACATAGGTGACAGGGATGGTCACGGCAAGCACTAGGGGTGGGTACCGGTACAGAAAATTCAGGTCCAGGTCCGGTTCAGGTCCAGAGGATCAGGTCCATGTCCGGACCTGAACCTGGACCTGATTCAGTATGAGTCTTACCAATGGTCCATTTCACTACAAAGAAATCTGTTTGGTGGATTATTAGACTTACATTGGCGTTTTAAAATCCTACAACGCTAACTGCACCTGTACGATTGGCTGTAAAACGTGGTAGAAATTACTATAAACTCTACTCTACTTCACTCTTGTTATTTTCTTCCACCTGCAAGCGCCAAAACGTGTGAATACCTGATAAAATAACATGTTAATTTTCTAATCGGTCCAACATCCGGTCCACCGAATTTTTTCAGGTTCGGTTTTTCTGGACCGGTCCAATAAGAAAAACCGGTTTTGTACCGGTACGCTTTACCGATACCCAGCCCTAGCAAGCACAGTTACTTTTTATACTAATTGTGGATCTGTGCAGCCATCGGCTTCATATCCCTAATGTGTATATAAGTGATTCACCCCGCACACAGTGGTGTCTGACAGGGGTGCCTAATTGCCCAGCTGGCTATCAGTTACTGGGACCACTCTACTAAAAAAAAGTAAAAAAAAAGGGGTGTAAATATTTTTTTTTAAAGAACCCCACAAAACAGCAGCAAACTTCTAATTCTCGCTATAGCACAATGCCTCATACATTCTATCCCTATAGCAAACGTGATCGCAATCCATTCAGAGGTTCTAAAGATATCGGTCTGGAATCACTACCCCAACCAAAATCAATACCTGCTTTTTTTCAAGCAGGTAATAAGTCATGATCATGATACGGGTGAACTGTGATCAGACATGAGTGGGTTGAGTTCCACATGCCGTAATTATTCGAAGACATTGTCAAAATGTTTAATAATTGTTCCCTTCGTATTTCAATTAGAAAGAAGTGGTTGTCTGACTTCCAGCATGCGCAGAACAAGTTGACCCGCACACCCCAGGTCGCAGATCAATTGTCCCTGTTTTTTCTTCCTTCCCTAGGTAGCACTTTTACATGAAGGCACTAGGCGTCGCTTGCAAAGTAATGGTCAGAAATAATTTAGATATTGGTACACGTACACGTAAAAGACCTCTACGCGTTAGAACCACACTCACTCACACACACAATCACACACAATCACATATATATAACGCACTCTCTAAGACGCGTGGCAGGTAGTTGCGGCGGGTTCCCGAGCGCTCCTTTTTTTTTTTTTTTTTTTTTTCTTGTCAGAACATTAGCCATTATATATATATATATCTAT